>NC_056729.1:133355521-133370521 GCF_019279795.1 Protopterus annectens
AGTCAACACATTCCAGGAAACGGTATAACAGCATGCATAGATATTCCCATTAACCCAAACACCAGATATGGAACAGTTGAATAGCAAACAGAACACATGCATATATGGGACCACAGTGGTGATTACAACAGCATGCAGGTACATTGATGTCACCATGCCCCAATGTGGAAGCATTTCAACATAGGGAATGCATAGAAACAGATTTAAATAATTATCTAACAATAGGACATATGTCCCAACATTAGAGTTAAGTCAGCACATACCAATTGAGTTGTGTATTTAGTTTATTGCTGCAGATATGGTGGGTGGGAGAGAAAGATGTCAATTAACAACTAGTATATTCCTGTAGTTCTCATTACTTTCCTAGTCAGTGTTATCTGTACCTTACAAGTATTAGTACACTACCCTATTTCCTTAGTGTGGAAAGTGGTATGGCTGTCGACATCTATATACATGAACTGGTTTTACCTGCAGTATACATCTCTTACCTGGTATACCTGTGGAGGAATTGTTTGTTAACACTAACTAACTGTTTCTACACATACTCCCAGATTCCATGTTGATGTTATGCACATACCTGTCCATCTCTTTTTCCACAGACTCTGGGCATGTCTTGACCACATGCAGGTGAACCGGGACATATTTTGACTATTGCCCTCTTAAACCTTTAGTGAATTGTACAATGACAGGTTTGTTTTCATTGACATTTTCCAAGTATGTAAGAGCCTGACAGTCAGTTATATGACATGAAATGCTACCTACATGTCAGAGATTAGCAGTCTGATATGCCAGAGGGACAGGGTGACAGCCGGCAGATATGGGCAGATTAACTTGACATTCTGGACATTTCTGTACACTTGTGGGGTATGATTCTGCATACAGCTTGCTACCACTCCCAAGATTTGGACCATAACTGTGTCTGCTAAAAATAAAACACTGTCCATCACAGTTGTGTGCGCTATATAGATATTACTGTGTATCCCTTATCTGATTTCTGTCTATAATTCTCCTGTGGTTTTACATTCTGACCTTGTATTACAACACTCTTATACAGGATTTCCTAGACAGTTATATTATGTAGCACAGTGTGGGTGACAGTGATGAGTGATACCTTATTATTCAGAGCAACTGCAACACTAACAATGTCATACAATACCAGAGTACACAGTACCAGTACAGGATATCATTTTTTTTATTTCTAGGCACAGTGTTCGTATCTGACAGACCTGTTGGAGCAATGTGTGTTAGCACTACCTGAATGTTGCCAAACAAATTACCAGATTCCACATTAGTATTATGCACATACATCTAACTCTGTTACTGTTCACACTCTGGTCACAGCTTGACAATATGGGTGTGTCGATGGGACATACTTGCCTTATTACTCTCATAACATTTTGGGGAGTTACTAGAGTGACAGGTTTGTTCTCATAGATGTCTGACAATCAGTTGTATTTCTTGTTTGCTGCCTAAATGTCTGGGATCATCCCACTGATTTCCCAGGGGGACAGATTGACAGGCAGCAGATATGGGCTGATTTACTGGACATTCTACTACCACTCCAAGGATTCGAACCATGGCTGTGTGTGCTAACAATACAACAGTTTACATCTCAGTTGAGTGTGCTATCTGGATTTTGTTGTCTGTATTTTCACTGTTTTCTTTCTATGTCTCTCTCAGTTGTACTATATGACCTCCTGGGATTACACAATTCATATTCAGATATTCTTACACATTTTATTATGTAGCACTGTGTGGGTAACAGTGCTTAATACAACAGTACTATTAAGTGATTGCACATCTATATTACCATATGATACTAGAGTAAACACATGCAGTCCAGCAGTTAGACCTTTATTGTCAGGCTATTATGCTTATATTTACATCAAACCTATATGAGACTCTTCCTGCCATATTCTGAAGTGTATGCAGTACATGCCTTAAACAATACAGGTTTAATACAGGCAATTAACTTACTACTACTTTTAGATTTATTTCCTATGACAGTACATGCAAGGGTAATACTAACCTGCCTCATCACAACCACTCCAGTCAACATCCATGGGCCTCCTGGTTCATAGCCCACTCACTTGTCACTGTGAAAGACATAAGAGGAATATTTAGCCATACCTATCCATAATATACATGAGCTGGCAATTATTAAACAGGTAGTGGACTGATACTTACACACAGCTGGGACCTCCCCTGTCCTCCTAGCCTCTTGGATCCACTGATCCAAGAGATCCCCCTTTCACCGCTTCAGGTCAGCATAGTGATGCCTGACCTGCTCACCAGTTCGGGGTATGCCAGTGGCACTGGTGAGGTCACGGGTGAGACAGTTCCAGGCTTCCACTTTGTATTGGGAACCCTGGTACTGGCCCTGCAGCAGTCTCATGTTATGGTCTTTCACAAGGAGCCCTGACATGACTCTGGACTCCTGGATGCCCCAGCACTGCACCTGAAAGTGAACACCCTCTCCCATTCCAGACATAGTGCTTACAAGGGGAAGCTACAACCACTATTCCTGCCTGTTGGGTTTAAACAGGGCTGGTTTCCCACACGTTGCCATGATTGGATGGTTTTGAAAAGGCTAAGCTATGGGCAAACCTTCTTACCTAAGTTTGCCATTGCTTAAAGGGGTATACCAATGGGCAGATTGTGTTAGTTGGCCTACACATTGCTTACACCTACTAAGCTGGGCTGTGCAATGCTTAGCATTGCTTAATATTTAATTTTCATTATATTTGCATTGTGGCAATGATTTATTATTCATTACATGTTAGATATGTGTTTGGTATCCATGATTCATGTGTATGTACACTGTATGGGGTCCTTGTTGTTTATTAGGGGATTCCAACACTTTATTACAATGACACCTCACATCTGGGCTTAATGCAGTACTCCAGTTCACATATTTATGTTATGTAGTTACACAGCATAACACTGTATATAGATTCCTTTCACATGTTCAGTTTGAATTTCCTATAGTGAGGATCTCTTTGGTGATACTGCACTCTTATGTACTGCTGTGATGGCTTAGTGGTAGCTAATGTGATTATACCCTACAGGGTCCTGGGTTCAAGACCTGCAAAGGCTGTTTATTTTGTTTCTCGCCAGAATAGCGGCTGATGCATACAGAGTGCTTAAGGCACTTTTAAGCAATTGTAAGTGGGTTTGCGCGGGTTTGCATGAAGGTAAGCAATGGTAAGTTCCGGTTAAATATGCTTACAGAGTTAGCTTCAATATTGCTTAACCTGTGTGCGCATTGCTTACCCCCACGCAAATGGGCTTAAACTCACTTGCTACTGCTTAGATATGCTTACTCCCACTTACTACTGCTTAACTATGCTTACACTTGCCTACTAGTGCTTACTCCCGCTTACCACCACACTAATTTAGACAGTACTGTCTAATGGCTCTTGGGAATGTGGTGGATTTGAAAACTGTATGGATTTATCATTCATTACACATTTTACCTTACATTTGTATCCCTGATTCCTGTGTACATATACTGTATGGGGCACTTGTGATTATCTGTGGATTTTGCAACATTATGAGAACAAAACCTCACATCTGCTTTTAATGCAGTACTCCAGTTCACAAAAATATGTTATAAATATATAAATGTTATAAATATATGTTATTGTAGGCTAAGCATCAAAATAAATTGATCATATAGTGATTTGACATGGAAAATGAATTGTATTGTAGTGGGACTCGAATGGGGAATGACTGCTCATAAGGCGAATGCTCTGCCCACTAGACTATTGCTATACTGCTTCATTTGCATATATCTTGCTTTTTATCCTCTTGTGCCATTTAAGCTGCATTAACCATAGCTAAGCAATGGGCAAACCCGTGTACCTATGGTTAAATTTAATCTGTTTCATAAAAAAAAACATTCTTTATATTTAATGTTTTAACTATTGCTCTTGTAAATGTGGGGGGATGTTGCTGGGGGTATGCAAACACCTATGAGTGTCTCACTCATTCTTATTCCTACTCTGCTGTTCTTCATTGCAGGGGCATGTATATTCTGAGAGCTCTGCTTTCAGACAAGCCCCCTGCACTTGTACACACTCCGTGTCCATTTAGGAGTTCAGGCAGCGTGCCTTCATTAATATGATGCTGCCGTCCTGCTCCAAAACGGCCACTTCTGTGCAGGACTAAGCTAGTCCTGCACAGAAGGAGAGTGAATCTGGGGGATTAGTGTTATTCAACATAGCTGGAACAACAAAAATGGACAATGAAAGTCATTATCTACTATGGACAATCTTGTGTGTGGCAAGAAAAAAACATAATAAATAAATGGAAAAAGTCTGCAATTAGAAGAAATTTTCTCATCACTAAAGAAAGTGCCATCAATGAGATTAGAACAAAGAAAAGTAGAATGTATCCTAGGACTATCCAGAAGACTCCTTCAACAAAGGCTTTGTCACTTGATTTATATCAGAATATTGTTACCACCTCAACATGAACATTTCATAACTAGTTCTATAAGGATTTTTGGCATTTTGTTTATTCTTGTATATTTAATTGGTAGCTTATTTACAATGCTTCGTATTATGCACAAATATTAAATACATATTTCAGGCATGTTTGTATATACTGTGAATAGTTTCTAAAGTTTGCTGTTTAACTTTCAATACTTATTAACTTCTACAAATGTAATATAATTTGTAATACTTTTGAAAGATTTAGATAAAATATTTGAATAACAAATAAAAAAATCATGCTGTATATCTACGTATAAAGAAATACGATAGGTAAGCATGTATGCATTCCTTTTCTTCTTCTTTGTATAGCTGAAGAGGAAATATAACAGAGGGCAATCCCAAAGAATGTTAACCAAGCTGACCGAGGGTGGTCATGAGTATGCAAAGATTACTACTACTTATAAAATCATTATATAGGATTATGCAATGCATTCTATAAATAAATGAGACTAGTCTGCATTTTTAAAGGTCATTTGGATAAAAACAGTAGTTAGAGCAGAATTGCAGAAATCCTGCAATACCAATAACATTTTCATCACAGTCATTACTAGCATCATTTTGTAAAATATTTAGTCAGTGTAAATGTAGTAACATTTCATTTTTCATACCTTCTTATTAGATGGTTAGTAGTTACTGTACCTAAAAGATATACTGATGTAACACCAGATTATGGGTACATTTATCTTCTCCATTTTGTGTATCTTTTTCTCTCCCTCTCTCCTGTTTTTATTTTAATTTTATATTACTTCTACAGGTCCAAAAATTCAAGGAGCAACCTGGAATGTTCAACATCACCCTCAGCCTGCCCAGGTAGGTTTTTACAGGGACAGAAAATTGACTCCTGTCCTGTAGGTACTCTGGTGTGGCACAGCCTGGAATACTGGGAAAGGTGTGATTTTCAGGACCTGCTCAAGGATGTGGTTGAGCAGGCAGTGGAGAGGCACATTTAAGCCCATGCAGGACCTACTTCACTGAGTGCAAGATTCATTAGCCTGGCTGGCTGTGACCACCAAGCAACTTGAAGCTTCTGCCCTTATGTCACTGTGGTCTTCTACTGCATGCTGATTAGACAGTGGGAACATTTAATGTCCTCCAAACCAGAGTAGGCTTTCTCCAAATCCTCTTAGACTCCCTCCTTCCCTAACTCTGTCTCTCTTCTACATCCTCTTCCCTATTTCCTTCCTACAAAAATTGAAAAATAGGGATGGTCTATTGCCCTCAAAAAATATAGCACCTTTCCTCTCCACCAAATCTAGCGTATCCCTCTTGATGTCTTCCTTCTATGTATCCCATATGTTTTGTCTCTCCATTTTCCTATATTCTCACTTCACACCCTAAAAAGGAACAGCCATTAGTCAAAACAAACTCCCATTATCTTTTTCAAAATTCATTTTGCAGTGCTGCTCTGAGCTCTGCTTGCCTTAAATACTCACCACTAGTTCAAGTGCATTCCCTCACAGGTCGATAATATCAGAAAATAGTTGAAATTAACTGAGACTTTACACAATAGCTGATGAATTCATGCATAGTTAAACCATTTTTCACTCATTTTAAGCAGTTGTAAAAAGTGGGCATTCTTTTGTGTAGTCTTTCACCTTGCTGTAGTCATCCCAATTAACTGACAGTTATGTATTTTCCAATAGGCACAGTCATGCTTTGTGCAGATGCACATTGTGCAAGAATGTACCTAGGCATTTTGAATGCCACACATACACACACACACACACACACACACACACACACACACACACACACACACACACACACACACACACACACAAAATCTCACGTACGTGTGCGTGTGTTTTATATAAATATATATATATATATATATATATATATATATATATATATAAATATATATATATATATATATATATATATATATATATATATATATATATATACTTTTGAAGCTCGAACTTTTAAAACTTCGAAATTCATATGGTCGAGACTATAACATCAAAGGTTTGAAAGTTCAAAATTTCAGTATAAAAAATAAAAACTAATTTTTATTTTTTTTACATTTATTCAGGGGGGGAATCCCCTACACCCCCCACCCCACGCAAATTAAATATACCAACTCTGAGATCGCACTAAAGTGAAGAGAATGGTCCCATTCTGCACTGTATGGCAATCTCCATTTAAACCATATGAAGTTTCAAAACTTCGATCTTATGGTCTCGACCATATAATGTTCAAAGTTTTGAAACTATAGGCTTCCAAAGTAGACCCATCAATACACACACACACACACACACACACACACACACACACACACACACACACACACACACACACACATATATATATATATATATATAAGCACTTTGCGATCTCAAAATACTGAAATCTCGAATATCAATATCTCGAGAAAAATGCAAAAAGTGCAGTTGAATGAAACTGCACTTGATCGAATTCAAAGTGTCGAATTCGCAGTTGTAGTGGCGCGGTATGTGGGATTTGCTGTGTATGTAAGGTGCGGTGTGCTGTGGGATATGGTTAGCATGCCGTTGTATGGATATATGTGGAGATTCAGATAAATGCTGTTTTTTTAGGGTTTGGGGTAGAGATTTGAGTATATGTGAGTGTGTTGGGAAGTTTATGTGTAGGTTAGAGTAGGTAGGTAAGAGTGTGAGTGTGTAAGTGTTGAGAGTGGTGGTGTTTGTAGTATGTGGTGTGTGTTTGTGCAAGGGGAATATAGAGTATGTAGTGGTGGGTTAAGTGTCTTTGTCTTTTTAGTGTGACCTTGGAGTTAGTATATATAAGTAGCAGGGGTGTGGGGTGCAGGGGGGCTTGACCCCCTGTTTATATATATGGTAGGTGTGTGTATTTGTGTTGTTGTGTTTGTGTGTGTCTTGTTGGTTTGCTGTAGTGTGGGGAGGAA
Organism: Protopterus annectens; assembly: GCF_019279795.1. NCBI lineage: Eukaryota > Metazoa > Chordata > Ceratodontiformes > Protopteridae > Protopterus > Protopterus annectens. The sequence continues at coordinate 133,362,905 of NC_056729.1, forward strand.
GGAGTATGCATGTTAGTTTGTGTGGTGGAGGGTATATTTAAAAGTCACGATTTTGAATTTCGTGCTTTTGGGGGTTTCGATATTGTGAATGTTCAGCTTTATAGTCTTGAGATACTGAAATTCGAGATTTCAAGATTATAAAGTGAATCCTTATATATGTATGTATATATATATATATATATATATATATATATATATATATATATATATAGGTGTGTGTGTGTGTGTGTGTGTGTGTGTGTGTGTGTGTGTGTGTGTGTGTGTGTGTATGTATACACACACACACACACACACACACACACACACACACACACACACACACACACACACACGCACACAGTAGGCACATGTATGTGTGTCTGAATGCAATATAGTATGCTCCATTGTGCTATCCCTTCTATCAAATATAAGTGATACCTCTATTCTGAGTACTCAGATATTCCCCCGGATTCTCTATGCCCTGCACGGTGTGCGTGATTAGTGCAGGAGCTCTGATAGGCAATATGTCTGCCGTGCGATCCAGGAAGAGCCTGCAGGGGCGTGCATGAGAGCTCCTGCACTAATCATGTACGAACTAAGCCCTGGTATGCAATCACCTCATTTGCAGGAGAAATTCATGCAAATGAGGTGATTTTGCAATCCAGGAAGCTTGCAATAGTCCATGCAAGACTAGTGCTATCTTCAGAATTGTACTCCAAAGCGGAGCTATGACAACTCCAAATAAAGGCTGCATATCATTGAGAAAGCATGAGGCCAAGTATAAGGCCATTGGCATTGCAAACTATTTCAAAAATAAAAAAAAAAAACTTTTATTTTGTTAGCCAATCTCAGCTGTTTAAGCATAGGGCAGTGGCACGCAAACGGGATCAGGGGGGAAATAATAAATTAATCTAAAATAAGCATTCTAACTTAATTCAGTATTCTGCCATGAAAGTCAATGGCAGGCAGAAGACAACCTGGCCAGTGAGTAATGGTTGCTAAGAGGGGACACTCAGTGTGAGACATGTAACTATGCATTAGCAGGCAATCCTATGCAAATGAGGGGAAGGATAGTGAATCCCAGTTTTCCCCAGCATGTGAGGCAGGTCCCAACAGTGTAAGAGTATGAATAGCTGAGTGCAAGTCTAGGATATAGGTGACATCATGGGGGGGGGGCATCAGGCATACTGTAAGCGGATTAGAGCCCTGTGGCTTAGGATTGCTCCTAGCTTAGCACAGCTGAGCTAGGGGGTGTGTCTAAACCTGCCTAGCACTCTTTACAACACCTAAGTGGTTGTGTGCACCGCGCAGTGGGTTTTAAAGAAAAAAAAAACAGGAAATAGCAGCTCTGTGCACATTTGAGCACTCCGTTTGTGCGGTGCACCCCCAGGCTTAAAAAGGAAGGCAATGGGAAGGGAAAACAGCAGTGGGAAGGTAACCAAGGAGAACTAACTTAGCTGGCACGTGAAATGTATCAGAATCAGCCAATTGCATAGGCAGCAGACCAGCCCAGCCCAGCACACTACTATAAACTATGCAAACACCTTTCCCCCTTGTTTTTTCTCCAAAACTCTGCACCACCGGTGTATACAAATGGGGAAATTTTACAAAACGAAAGCAAAACAAAAAATGTTAGGGGATGCTTTTGCTTTCATAAACCAGCATGTGCAAGAGGCTGAGGGTGGTGAGGATGTGAATGCTGCTGACCAGCCCACATTGAGGAGATGGAGAAGAGCACATAGACCCAGGTTAACCTACCAAGAGCTACATGAGCTGGTGATAGTGGAGTGCTATAAGGTGGACAGGGACCTCCTACAGAAAATTGTTGAGCTGTGCCGGCCACGCCTCACACACAGAACTAACAGAGGGGAACCCATCCCAGTGGATACCAAGGTATGTGTAGGCCTAAGAATACTAGCTTCAGGTACCTTCCAAAGGCCAACTGGGGATATGATAGGGATTTCACAGGCAACAGCATCCAAGGTACTCCAACAGTTCCTGGATGCCATGTCAGCACATGTCAGTGAGCGCGTATATATCCCCAACACCCATGAGGCGTTGGCCAGCAATATGCGTCTCATCCACCAAATAGAAGAATATCCTGAGGTAGCGGGTGCAATAGACTGCAGGCACATATGCATCAAAGCACCACCAGGTGAGCAGGGTAGGGTCTACATCAACCGCAAGGGCATCCGCTACATCAACTTCCAGGTCATGTGCGATGCCCAGGGCATAATAATGAATGTGTGTGTTGGCTGCCCTGGAAGCTATCACAATTCCCACATCTGGCATCTTTCACAGCTGTACCAGCCAATGGGGATATCCCACATGGTCACCTAGTGAGGGATGCTGGATACGCACTGGAGCCGTGGCTGATGACACCCATTAGAAATGCACACACACCCGAACAAGACCTCCATAATGAGGCACATGCACAAACAAGAATCATAATAGAGAGTGTATTTGGGATGCTCAAGTCATGGTTCCAGTATCTGGACACTTCTGGTGCAGCCTTGCAGTACTCACCAACTACATGTACCCAAATTGTCCTTGTATGTGCCATGCTACACAATATGATCCTGCGGAAACAGCTGCAGGAGGAACAGCATGGGACAGGGCCACACAGCCCCCCACCATTGCCAAGGCCTGCACAGGTACAGAGTGACTTGGAGAAGGAACAACCTGAGCCTGCCCCAGTAGGCAGAAGGAGGCATGCCCAGTATGCCCTGGCCTTGGCAAAGAGGCAATGCATAGCACATACACTGACACGGGAGGGACCAAGGAAATAACACATCTCTCTGACTCTCGCATACAGTAAAAGGGATGTCAAACATTACACTACCTGTGCCTAACCATGTGTAGGAAGTGTATTATGTGCGTCCGACATAGGCAGCCCTGCAGTACCACCCTCAATACTGGGACACCCACAAGGTAAGTGACTCACACATGGCAGTCTGGAGGGGGTCACATACCCAACAACAGTCACAACCAGCAGGACAGGTGTAGACAAACACAAACAACTACTGTACTATGGCCTCTGAATGAGGCCTATGGGTAACCCTCCCTCAGGCCTACACAGACAGACTACAGCAGGCCAGGCAGTGGGATGTCAGTTGTGAAGGCCAGGAAGTCAGAAACTAATATGTAGGTAATTAAAAGCTAAGAACTGTAGTACACTGATATGCCCCCAGCCAGCAGGATAGGTAAAACGTCAGACTGAAGTGGAGTACCCGACATACCAGTACAGTCCTAGCAAATTTGTACATGTGTCAGGTGCCCCCCCATCCTATTTAGACATATAGTAACAGGCAGGTGTGCCCCCAATCCTGTGTAGAAATATAGAAATAATCAGGTGTGCCCCCCCATTCTACACAGTACTGTAATAAAAGTCAGGTGTGGCCCCACCACTACTCTGTATAAATGGAGGAACAGTCAGGTGTGCCTCCCCTTGCTATTCAGAAATGTAGTAACAGTCAAAGCCAAATGAGCGATGAATACCCTGCAGAGACAGCATGCTACCTGTCAGTGTACAACACAAAGGTCAGCACTGCAGCACAAACTACCTGGACACGATCCACAGAGTCAGTACAGATGGCCATACTGGGCATGCCCACACACTTAGAGAAATGAAGGCAATATTAGTCATCAACATACTGAAAGGTCATACTGGACATGCTCACACATTTAAACACATGAACTCCATGACTGTAAAAATCAGTGGACCAGACATATCTGGCAGTTGCAGTTGTTAGTGCAGACACTCGTCAGTATGCACCACTCATGCCTTGCACACACACAGTGGATAGGAATACAGACATATATGTCAGGACAACACACTATAATAAGACAAAGGCAGTCATACATAGATGTGTGGAAGAGGGTGACTGTGACAAGGAGCCATCCAGGCCTGTCCCACACAGCATACAGCCAAAGGGCCCCAAACACATGAGGTGCAGATGTCACTCACTGCAGATAGCAGCCACCAGTATCTGTCAGTATTACAGACTATGTGGTGCATGTGCCAGCTGTGCAACATGACTGTACAAGGAAGTAGTCATCTAGCAGCTGTATACACGTACCTGTGACATATGACCCAGTGTGTGCCCGCAATGACGTGTCAACCCCTAGATGAATGGGTCATGGCCCATTCACACACAGCCCTCCCCATAGCCCTACTATGACAAGCCTGCTGAGGTCATCCAATGTGAAATACACCTTTGGGAGAGTTATAGCCCAGTAATCTCTGCGGTGCATCCCAAAATTGTGTACCACTGTAGCGTGATAAACTAGTTAGGTAGGTGTTCTAACCCTTGACATAGCAAGTGTGTCTCTGACTGTGTAGAAAACAATACTTTTTGGGTACTCACACTCCTTACAATTCATATACTCAACTTTGGCAAGGCTGCTGATGTCACCCACCACAAATACACCTCTGGGAAGGCTGTAGCCCTGTAATCTCCATAGCACGTCCTGTAACTGTATACTGTGGAAGTATGATAAAGTACTTAGGTAAGAGTTCTAACCTCAAACCTTGTGACTGTGTGCGTGTTTGTCTGGCTCTGACTGTGTAAAGATCAATGCTTTTTAGGGTACTCACACTCCTTACAATTCATATACTCAACTTTGGCAAGGCTGCTTATGTCACCCACCTAGAATTACACCTCTGGGAAGGTTGCAGCCCAGTAATTTCTGTAGCACATGCTGTAACTGTGCACTGCTGTAGTGTAATAAACTACTTAGGTAGGAGTTTTAACCCCAGACTTGGCAAATGTGTGTGCATGTCTGTCTTTGACTTTGTAGACAGCAATACTTTTAGGGTACGCACACTCCTTACAATTCATATACTCAACTTTGGCAAGGCTACTGATGTCACCCACCTAGAAATACACTTCTGGTAAGATTGCAGCCCAATAATCTCTGTAGCGCATCCTGTAACTGTGTACTGCAGTAGTGTGATAAAATACTTAGGAGTTCTAACCCCAGACTTGGTAACTGTGTGCTTGTGTGCATGTCTGACTGTGTAGAAAGCAATGCTTTTTAGGGTACTCACACTCCTTACAATTCATATAGTCAACTTTGGCAAGGCTGCTGATGTCACCCACCTAGAATTATACTTCTGGGAAAGTTGTAATGCATCCTGTAACTGCATACTGCTGTAGAGTAATAAACTACTTAGATAGGCGTTCTAACCCCAGACTTGGCAACTGTGTGTGCATGTCTGTCTGTCTCTGACTTTGTAGACAGCAATGCTTTTAGGGTACTCATACGCCTTACAATTCATATACTCAACTTTGGCAAGGCAGCTGATGTCACCCACCTAGAAATACACCTCTGGGAAGGCTGTAGCCCAGTAATCTCTGTAGCACGTCCTGTAACTGTGTACTACAGTCGTGTGATAAAGTACTTAGATAGGAATTATAACCCCAGACTTGGCAATTGTGTGTCTGTTTGTCTGTCTCTGACTTTGTAAACAGCAATGCTTTTAGGGTACTCACACTCCTTACAATTCATATATTCAGCTTTGGCAAGGATGCTGATGTCACCCACCTAGAAATACACCTCTGGGAAGGTTGTAGCCCAGTAATCTCTGTAGCGCATCCTGTAACTGTGTACTGCTGTAGAACTGTGTTAGGATTCCATCCCCACCCATAGCAGTTCTGGATGTTTTGTGTGTGTTTCACTGTCTGTGTACGGAGCAATGCATTATAGGCTAGTTACACTCAGTACATTTCAAATGGCCTACTTTGGCAATCCTGCTGATGTCATTCATTGTGAAATACACCTTTGGGGAAAGAGCTCTCTAATAATCCCTGTAGTGCGTCCTATAACAGATCCATGCTGTAATGCAATATAGATCACTGTTAGGGCTTCTATACCCACAAATATTAGTTGTAGATGTTTTGTGTGTGTCACTTCTGTGTAGGGAGCAATGCATTTTAGGCTAGTCATACTCACTACAATCTGAATGTTCTACTTTGGCAAATCCTGCTGATGTTATCCAATGTGATATACACCTTTGGGGAAAGAGTACTCTACTAATCTCTATGGCACATACTATAACTGCACAGTGCTGTAAAGTAATAAACTAGTTAGGTAGAGGTTCTACTCCTAGACATAACAGGTGTGTGTGTGGTTATAACATATATCCTGTGTGGAGGTGGTTGTGAGTGTGTGCCACCTGTGGCCAATATAGAGTGGGTTTTGCATATTTATTATATGGTGGCCCTACTGTATATCACAATGTCCACCATACAGGAATAACAGATGTAAAATAGCTGAGAGGCTGGGGTGCAAAGCCATACCCATACATGTGACAGCAAGGCCATACAATCACAGTTAGCAACCCCAGTATTACCCAGAGCACACTCTCAACCCATGTCTCATACACACACATGCCTAGGCAACAGCCAATATGTGGGTAGTACAGTGCATATTGGCCACAGATAGTAACTATGGAGTGACAGCTGTGGGCTACAGAGGTCATGGCACTCTGTCCAATATGCACGTGCATGCAGACAGTGCACCTTCCTCATGTTCCCCAATGGACACCTAAATCACCTGTGGTGCCATCACATGTGACCCACAAAGGACACACCATGCCTGACTACATGCCCTGGATTGACAGATGCCACTGACACCAGGGAATGCCGTTAGTATGCTGTCAATTTAGATGCAGGGTAAACTTGCTGCCCATTACCAGTTCTCGCCACAGGTGGGCAAGACTGACACATCTGATGATAATCTGTGTTCACAACATAAGCCAGACACCCCAGGTACAGTTCTACATGTCACTGTACATGCATGTTAGAGGAGTGCACATGCCAGACACCATCCATGTCATGGACTAAGGAACATATACATGGAAAGTGATACACAGCATTGGCCATACGCACCCATGCATGTCAGTACTGGCACCCTGTGTGTTTGTGTGTGTGTTGTATGGTGCGTATGTTCACATCCACACTCCCTACAACCGGTTTTGCTAGCTAAAGCAGCTAGGGTTTAATACGATTTTATTTTAGGGATATTTAGTTTTTTATACATGCTTTTGTCTTGTTTTTGTTTTTGATTAGGGTCAAAAGCATTTTGTACTATTATATTTATATATATATTCTTTATGTGAAATGTATATATTTCTTTAAAAGCTTAATTGGATGTTGCATGAGGCATTATATAAGTCTTTTGTAGCACCTGTGTTTTTTGTATCTGATGAAGTCTTGTCCAGATGAAAGCGCTTGTACATAAAGGTTATTCTGCCTTCATTCGTGGTTTGGATCCATTATTTCATTATTTCATTGTGTACTGTGTCTTTTGCAAGTGAACATGTCTTATTAGCCCTGTGTATCCAGCCACAACTCTGTCAACCTGTGTACATACGTCGTGCATGAAGTAGTGCATATGTGCTGTACTCCATAAATAGTGTCATCATATCTGATAACAAGCCAGTGATATATCAGACTACACATGTTATGTATAGTAGGGGTTATATTTGATTACATAACCTGGACATTCTGTGGATGTTTGTACAGTACTGAGGTCTGTGTACTTAAGGTGAATGTCGACAGTGTGTGTATTGTTAATATGTACGTTAGCCTGTGTACAGACCGTACTACTGTATTAGTGTAACTGTTTCACAGT
>NC_056729.1:133375521-133443021 GCF_019279795.1 Protopterus annectens
ATGTCTGCTATGCTGCGCTGTGACCTGTGTGTTGAGCCTGCTATAATAACAGGTACATGAGTATTCCCCCATACAGTATGTAGTCCAGTGTTGTGGCAGTCTGCCTGTAGTTTGCCCAGTGCTTTGTGACATGCCTAGCAGCCTACTGTATTATATATATATTATTATGTAGTATGTGGCCATGTGAACTCAGCACCACCAAGTATCATGTGTCTGGACAGAGTGGCGTGTGTGCGTGCATACACTGTGGGCATATGTATGCAGTATTGTCATGATATACCCATGTATGTGGCTAGTAACATCCACATTGGGAGGCATGGTCCACATGTCTCACATGAAGGGGACATGTGTACACATCTGGACTGACCACAGAGTGCCAGACATTTCACATATATTGGTCATATCCTGTCTGTAGTCCACAGGATCATTACTGTGCTAGCAGTGGTACTGTACTATGATGCCCTTAGGATGTCTGTCTCTAGCCAATGGTGCACATGTCGAGCCTGATCTGCAAGGGCATGGAATGCATTACAATGGAACATATAAATGAAGACATTGGCAAGCCTCAAACACTGGATCCCACCCAGTTTGGCCTTGTGAAGGGCCAATCATGTCTCCTGAACCTGATTGACTTCATTGAATCAGTCTCGAGAGCTGTGGAAGGGGGTATGGGGGTCCACACAGCCTATCTGGACCTCGCCAAGGCCTTCGGCACCATCTCCCACTCTGGAAACATAGATAAACTTACTAAGCTGGCCGTACATTTCCACGTCACACGATGGGGTGCCAACTGGCTTACTGACAGAACACACACTGTAAAAGTAGCTGACTCCAATACCAGCTACAAACAAGTGACAAGTGGAGTACTTCAGGGTTCAGTCCTGGGACCGCTAATGTTTGGTATCTACTTCTCTGAAGTACATGCAAACACTATGGGACCCTGTCTAACAAAGTTTACAGATGACTGCAAACCGGGAGCCACTGCTGAATCCTCAAATTATGTGGGTGTTCTACTAAAGGGCATTACAGACACAGATGCTTGCTGCCAGAGCCATGGGCACAAGCTTAATGGCCAGAAATGTGTGGTTATCCCCTTTGGGAAATACCATGTACCCATGAATTACCACATAGGTGGCAGAACACGTAAACACCAAAGGTGTGATGACAGACTTAGGGACACAGGTGGACAGTGGTGTCACATTCAATAACTACATTGCCACAACAGTGAGGTGATCCTTCTATGTGGTACACCTCATCACTAATGGCTTATCATCTAGGAAAATAGAGGTAGTTGTCCCACTGTACTTATACCCCATTTGGTATGTACCTCACATGACATCTGCAACAGCTGCAAAAGCTGCTGTAATACATCACTAAAAGTATCACAGGCCTAAAGCACATGCCCTATGCTGACCATCTCAAAAACATCCAGCTCTACTCTGTGGCATATGGTATACTCAGGGACAATCTCTGCTTAACATACAAGGCCATGTCAAATCCTGGGTATTGACATCTGTAATAAGTGTATGTAATGCCATGTGCAATACATGCATCTATGTGCTGTCATTACAATAGCAAGGGGTGTGAGTGTCATATCTGGGACATACAAGTATATGAGACCTGCACAGCACTGTTATCCATATGAATGTGTTACATGCAGAGGTAGTACCCCAGCGTACATGCTGTCACACTGGCATTTAATGTAACATGGTGGTACTACTTTTGACACTGCTGTCCCAGGCAAGGGTAGAGTGCTAAAAGTACTACTGACAACAAGCACACCTGCAGGCATAGCCAGACTCTGAGGTTTCAATGTCATGTTCCTGATGTGTGGGTTGTGTCTCCGTGTATATCTCCTACTGGATAATGATCAGACATGTTGAATCCCACTGTAGAGTACTGTCTGTACAGAACATGTTAGTGAGGGCATACAACATTTAGTACTGAAATACATATTGTTGTCAAACATCCATCTGTCGGCACATTCATTCTACAGCATAGCTACTAGCCAAGCTGATGTCTGTGAGTCCCTCTACAGATGTGTAGATGGCAGGTATCCAGCTGGGATACATACAGACAACCTTTGCTTGATTGACACTGACATGTCTGCCCAGCTGTCTACTTACTGGCACATATAGGAGACAACAACCTGTACGGACCAAATGCCACGGGTACCTACACTACACTACCATAGTCAACAGAACATGCTTGGTTACAGGTCTCCAACACAGGCACTAAGCATGTGTTGTAATACATGTTGCATACATTTCAACTGGATCACCACAGTGGCCATGTGCAGAAGGCACCCCAAGGATTGTCTGATGTATGTCACTCTCAACCTGATAGTCGCCAAAGGGGTGTCTGTCAATAGATTGCCTGCTGGCACATGGCAGGCAGCATGATACCAATACAACCCATCTCCCCATGGACAATAGCCATGGACACAGCTATGACCACCTACAGCAATGCACCACAGTACTGATTCATGTGTACGTGTGCATTACTGAGGATAGCAGTGTCTGTGTGTTAGTACAACTGTAGGTCAGAACTCCATGATGGCCTTCACAACCTCCTCATCACCCATTGCCATAGTCAGATGTTGCTGCCACTGTGTTGGACATGACATGTACCCTGTTACACTCCTCACCCTAACGGCTACATGAGCCATGCATTACCAGCATAACAGTGTTGTACAAATGGGTCGATAGGCATGCAAAACCCATTGACGTCTGGCAGGTGTGTATATGTGTGCATGTTTGCATATCTGTAGGGTACACCATTCTGAGGCCACATACTCCTATTACACTACACATTGCCACACAGTAGTACAGATAGTGTTGTCGCCCCCCATAGGTGAGGCATGGCAATGCACCACACTACTATGCCTGTGGCATGTGCATTAGATGCATATCCCTGTAATACCACTGTTGTGATATACAATGGGTTGTATTGCAGTCATGGGCAATGTGTGACATTCGGTATGTCAGAGTGTCATCATGGGTTCCAGTACGTACAATAACCACTGGGGATGTGGGTGCTGTGTACACTGCCAATACACCATGGTACACCTGGTATATGCCACATGTACCACTTTATGGTGACCAGTCACCCTGCAAGACAGGGGTCCAGGGAAGAAATAGCCAGGGAATTGTTATGGCTAGGCTTGTATAGGCCCTAGGACCAATAGCCTAGTACCAAGCTAGGAACCTATGAACCTATGAACCACTGTCACCATCAACCATACAGGTAAATGAAACCACAATACAGCCCAGTTACACATGTGCTGTGTGCAGCCTACTTGTGACACATTGGACACACAGACTAGTTAGTTAGCACCAATAGGCCCAGGTCTCTCAGATGTGTGTTTGCCTGTAAAGTGTCTGTCAATGTGTGTATTATGGTATGTCACACTATGTATTATCCATATATGACCATTACATCCACCATTACCATATTCTACATGTCTGTGGATGTTCTGCATGTAACATGTAACCTGGTACACACCTCACCCTAAATGTTGTGTGGTGTGTGCAATGAAAGTCACAAAATTCAGTAGCACTACATACCTAGGTAGGGGTCTAGTCACAGTGTTGCCATGTAAGAGTGTGCATGTATGTGGATGGGTCTACATACAGTAGCAGATTATAGATGTCCCAGTGGGTCACCTGTCTATGTGGCACAGGCAATAACTGTTAGACAATCCTGTGACATGTGTGCAACTGTACTCTGGATAAGTCACAGCCATGGTGTCACTACAGTGCCATACCCTTGTGGAATATGACTGCAGATCATCCTCCTGCTGACACATGTACACCTACAACACAAATGGATAACATTATGGAGCTCACAATCACCCATTATTACTAACAGCTGACATGCATCAGAGCTGGATGGCTACACTACCTGACATGTATGCATTACATATTACTCCTGACAACATGTTACACTGCAGTACATTGCTGTACTATATTACAGTCACTGTGTACATCAGAACCATATTAGCTTGTCCCTGCATCGATGTTATGGATGACAGGGATGTGGCACAGGAATAATCATATATGCACAGGGTGTGTTGCTGGTTTGCCAGAGGCCAAGGGTGGCCCATACATGTGACACCATGTCTGTGGGTGAGGGGTTTAATTATTTGGATGGGGTGTGGTGATGTGGTGCGTGTTGGTATGGGGATGCCCTACATGTGTCTGAATAATGTGTGGGTATGCATGCACACAGTTCTGCCATGTGGCTGCCCATACAGGGGATTTTGGACAGCTGATGACCATACCTGGCAGGGTATGCATTTCATTGGCTCTGGCCACAGACACACTGACTGTGCCTGCCAGGGGTTCCACGGGCATGTGCAGGTACAGGTCTTGAAGTGCTGCTCTCCCCTGATGATGGCAGATGTCCGCTTAAACCATGTCCCACCTGGGACTGGCCGGGGCCACGTGCATGAAGCCTGCTTTGGTGTAATGTGGACAGCACTCCCAGTGATGTGCTGGGGCTACTACTTCCAGCACAGGAGTGGCTTGGCATCCTAGCATGTCCACATCGACCACCAGATGTTGTTTCTGGCTTACATCCACACGGTCGTCACACCACTCCCACCAGGTGTTCAAGCACAGACATACCATGGTCAAGGAGGCCCACCATCTCACCCCACCATCTATCTATGATTTTGCTCTGTTAATGGAGGGCAGCAACAAGTTCACGGATGTTGTCACTTACAGATGAGTAGGCAGCCCTCTTCAGCCTCAGGCCCTATCTGTTGTACATTTCTATATGTGCGTGTGCCTCCATGACAGCCTGAAACATGCATCTGGTGGTACCAGTTGTGGCGCCTCTGCCAGGGGCAGGATTACAAGCAGCCCTACCACGAGCACCCTGGCACATCTGCCTATGTGGTGGCCTGCCAGACATCTGGCTATGCCTGCTGTGGACAGACACATCTGGCATGGTCATCACACTACCCTGTGCACTGCCACTAACCACCAATGTGTGGGCATATCTGAACCATTGTAATGTGTACTCCATTCTCATTGTACATTCCCTACAGTAGAATGACTTTTCTGCATGATATGTTACAGATATTGCCCTGAAATTTACAGGTGAATTGGATTAATGTTAAACCATTGTAGCTGTGTTGTGGAGGGTCCTGAAGTCAAGAACTGCATGTGCTGGATATTGGATTGCACAGCATATCCGTTAGGGCTGTGGGAGGGGGTAACATAGCACTAATTACCAGGTATCTTTCACTTGAGCACCCACACCCATTAACAGTGCTTATGGTCTGTTATGTTGTAGTGAGTGGTTCAGGATTTTGTTCCCATGTGGAAATGTTATACACATTTCTATCTATATATGTGTGTGTGTGTGTGTGTGTGTGTATGTATATATATATATATATATATATATATATATATATATATATATATATATATATATATATACATACATATCATATATATATATATATACATATCATATATATATATATATATACATATGAACATATATATCTAGCTATATACATATGATGTATATATATATATATATATATATATATATGTACATATATATATATATATATATATATATATATATATATAGCTGTCTGTCTACATTTACAGATATATATCTGTCCATATGTCCATGTATGTTTGGCTCAAATTTTTGGCCTGTGCCTCATTCATTTGGCAATTAACATGGATGATCTCAGGATTGAAGTCAGTGACTAGTGCTGACACTTTTGTTTCAGACGTCATCACCTTCAAAATATGTGTTCTAATACATATAACTGTGTAACTAGCTATGTTTTAAGTGTATTAGAGCAATATTTGACATATATCCCTATTCGTACCCACATTTTGGCACACTTTGTGCAGACTTCTTGCATTAGCAGGTTGTGTGGTATAATATTACTACATTTCCTGTACTGTTGACTGATTGTACTGGATGATATGTTTGTGAAAACATCAGCAATATGTAAATCTGCCATGGCTTACTGGTAAATCACTTTGTGTATAGTTTGCAGGGTCCTCGGTTCAAGCCTTGTAGAGGCTATTTATTTTGTTGCTGGGCAGAACACTGGCCGTTGGATACTGAGTGATTAAGACACTTTAAAGCAGTTGTAAGCGGGTTTGCGTGGGCTTGCACTGAGCTAAGCACTGCTAACTTTTGGTTACAGTGTCTTACACTCAGTTAGCTTCTATATTGCTTAACCTGTGTAGGCAGTGCCTACCCCTGCACTAACAGGGTTAAACCCGCTTACTGCTGCTTAAAAGTGCTTACTGCCGCTTACCCCGCACTAATTTCTTTAAAAGAAAAGAAAAAAGGGTTGATAGGAAAGTGTGAAAAAGGGGCACAAAGAGGTAAAGGCAGTAGGGAAAATATATAGGGATGTGCAGGAAGAGTGTAGAGAAGGTCCATAGCTGCCCATTTCTTCTACAGCAACCACTGTGCATATACACTGAATATGGAGGTAGATTTGGACACTCAAACCTCTGGGAGAGGGGTGAGACAACATAAATTCATTGTGATGCCAACTAGACCAGATTACATGTGTCCAGTGGACATATGTGCAAAATGGACAGCTATGTATGGGGCAAGATTTTTTTGTGGGAACAGATTGCCCTTTTTTTTCAGGTGAGAGTGGGATGTTGGGGAGGGGTAGTAGGTATATTTGGGGAGGTAGGTTGGGTAGTTTAACAGACAAGACAAACAAGATACATACAGGAATGGTATATGACATATGTGGGGGTAAACACTTTGGACGGGGAGGGGTGTTTGGAAGTCACAAGCCCATAAGCCCCCAAATGGAAACAGTGGGATTGAGGTCCTCACCCATGGGCAGTCACCACTGCACCTTCACGGCCCCAAAGGTGGTCGTGCTGGGGGGCTGGGTAGGAGAGGAAGGTTCACCCTCTAATTGCGCCATTCGGCCCTCAAGCTGGTGTAGCTGGTCTCGAAATGCCCTATTGATCTCCCTAGGCATCATGGCCCGGACCTGATGATGGGTGACTTGTTCCTCTCTGCCCCCGCTCCCGAGGGGGGCCGAGCCCCATCCCCTGTGGCGATTCCACCTGAAGGTGGTGCAGGACTTACAGAAGAGGAGGTTTCAGGCTGGGCTTCAGACATGCTGGCGCCTGGTGCCATGGCCAGCTGAGGTGGGACAGTTGGGTCCGCTGGAACTGGCCTTCCCATATGAGCTATGGTTTTGCAGTTTACAGACATATATGGGTTAGTAATAGTTAACAGCATTCAGGATAAGTTATAACAGCATGCATAGGTATACCCATTAAACCAAGACACCAAATTTAAACCGGTAGCATAGTGAGCAGAACACATGATTATATGGAACAGCAGTGGCCATTACAACAGCGCAGGTTTTATTGATGGCAACAGGCCACCAATATGGGTGTATTTTAACATGGCACATGCATAAAACCAAATGTGGGTATTTATGAACCAAAAGGACATATGACCCAACATAAATTGTGAGAGCAAACATACCCATTGAAGTGTATTATTGGGTTATTGTTGCACATATGATGGGGGAAAAAGAGAGACTTCAATTAACAACTGATATATCCCTGTAGTTTTCACAACTTTCTTAGTCCCTGCAGTAATCTGTCCCTTACAATGTATTATTACGCTACCCTTTGGCCTTACTTTGTATAATGGTATGTTTGTAGATTAGTATATATTTGGTCTGTGTCTGACGTATAGTGTACACCTTTTACCTGTTATAGCTGTTGAGAAGATCTTTGTTAACACTATCTGACAATTACTACACATACTCCCAGATTCCATGTTGATGTTATACACATACAATCCGTTATTGCACACACTCTGGTTGAGGCTTGACAGGATGCAGGTGTTAAAGCGACTTATTATGAGAATTGCTCTCATACACCTTGGGTGTGATGCTACATTGACAGCTTTGTTTGCATATACATTCTCTGACTATGTACAGGTTTGACTATCAGTTATATGTCATCTCAGGCTGCCTACATTTCTTGGATCATCACACTGATTTCTCAGGGCAACAGGGTACCAGGCAGCAGATTTGGGTAATTTATCTGCACATGCTGGGCAGATCGGAACAGTTGAGATGTATGAATATGCATGCAGCTTACTAGCTGAACATTCTGACGCAGTCTGTACAGTTGATGGCTATGATTATGCTTGCAGCTTACTATCTGTACATTCTAGCAAAATCTGTACAGTTGTTGGGTCTAATTATGCATACAGCCTTCTATCTGGACATTCTCACAAATTCTGTACAGCTGTGGGTTATGATTATGTATACAATTTACTACCACTCCCGGGATTCACTCCCTGCTCTGTGTGGTAAAACTATTACAGTTAACATCACAGTACATTGTGCTATGAGGGAATTGGTGTGAAGCTTTCAAATGTTTTCTCTCTAAGTCTCCCTCAGTTGTACAATATGACTAACCTCTTATTATACAGAACTTCCTACACATTTTATCTGCATACCACAGTGTGGGTAACACTGCTTAATACTACAGCACTATTTATAGCATACAACACTACAACATATTAAATCAGGGTATACACAAGCAATCCAGGGGTTATACCTTTATTCACAGGATATGACAGTTCATGCAAGATTATTACTAACCTGCCTCATGATGCAGCCTTTGCAGCCTAGTGGCATGGGCTTGCTTGTTGACAACCTGCTCATCTGCAGCTGTCAGAGAAATACAGTGACATTTAGCCATACCTATCCATATTATACACAAGGTAGGCAATTATTATATACTTAGTGGAATGGGTACTTACTCAGTACTAGGGCATTATCCATCTGCCTGCACTCCTGGATCCACTGTTCCAGTAGATTCCCTCATGCTGCTTCAGGTCAGCATGGTGATGCCTGACCTGCTCACCAGTCCGGAGGATACCTGTGGCACTAGTGAGGTCATTGGCGAGAATGTCCCAGGCCTCCGCTTTATACTGGGAGCCCTGGTAATGACACTGCAGGAGTCTTTGCTCATGGTGTTTGACCAGGAGCCACACCATGTATTTCGACTCATTAATGCCCCAGCGCTTTGCTCTGAATTGAGTGCCTTGACCTACTCCAGCCATTCTGCCTACAGTAGGGAGCTGCAACCAGTTATGGGGATTATTGGCTCCTTTGGGGTTTAAACATGCCCAATTTCCCACACTTTCCCGTGATTGGACGGTTTTGAAAAGGCTACGCTATGGCCACACCTGCTTACCTAATGTTGGCATTGCTTAAAGGGACATACCACTGGACAGATTGAATTAGCCGGCCTACATATTGCTTACACCACATAAGTCAACCTGTGCAATGCTTAACATTGCTTACTATGTAATTAGCATTATATTGTCCTTTTGACATTGATTTATAATTTGTTACATGTGTACATACACTGTATGTGATCCTGGGGACTTCAACACTTTCTTACAATAACACCTGACATCTGGCCTTACTGCAGTACTCCACTTCACATATTTATGTTATGTAGCAGGTTATACAACAACACACTGTACATAGATTCAGTTCACATGCTCGGTTTGATTTCCCTATGGTGAGGATTTGTTTGCTAAAACTTCACTCATATGTGTTGCTATGATGGCTTAGTGGTTAACTATTGTAACTGCAGTGTACAGGGTCCTGAGTTTGAGCCTTGCAGAAGCTATTTTTTTTTGTTGCTGGGCAGAACGCGGGCCATTGGGTACAGAGTGATTAAGGCACTTTAAAGCAGTTGTAAGCAGGTGTGCACGGGTTTGCATGGAGCTAAGCAATGCTAACCTCCGGTTATAGTTTCTTACACTCAATTAGCTTCTACTTTGCTTAATCTGTGTAGGCGATGCTTACCCCCATGTAAACACACTTAAACACGCTTACTAGTGCTTATATGTGCTTACTACTGCTTATTTGTGCTTAAACCTGCTTACTAGTGCCTTATTCATTATTACACTGATACTTCACATGTGCATGTAATGTAGTACTCCAGTTCACATTTAAATGTTATTTAGTAGGTTATACAGCAAAAAATGTTCATATACAGATTTTACATGGAAAATGAAATTTGCTGCAGTGGGACTCAACCCAGAAATGCCTGCTCGTTAGGCGAATGCTCTGCCCACTACACTATTGCTGTGCTGATTCATTGGCATATATCTTGTTTGTGATCCTCTTCAGCCTTTTAAGCTGCTTTAACCATAGCTAAGCAATGGCCACACCCATGCACCTACAGTTAGCTTTAATCGGTGTTTAAAAAAAAAATAAAAGGGTGTCTTTCTTTACTTTTTCAGTACTGTTGCTGTTGTACACATGGGGAACTGTTGGTGGGGATATGCGGACACCTATGAGCGATATCACTCATCTCTTAACACTTTCTGCTTTTCTACATTGCAGGGACGTGTTTATTCTGAGAGTTCTGCTCTCAGACAAGCCCCCTGCACTCGTACACCCTCCATGTAAGCCTAGGAGGTCGGGCAGCTCGCCTTCATTAATATGCATGGTGCGCTGCCGTCTTTCTCCTAAACTGGTGCTTCCGTGCAGGACTAAGCTAGCCCTACATGGAAGATTACTGATTCCAGGGGTGAGAGTATAACACAGGAGTGTGTTATTGGTTGTGGGATGATATATTGCTAGGTATGGTTGATGACAGCAAACTGGAAGATGGTAAGGAAATTTCGTAGGGAGAAATTATAGACAGAATACAGAATGAAGAAATACAGAAGAAAAAAGGGCATAAAGTTGAAAAGAAATCTTATGCAGAAATGATAAAAGAGAGTGTTTATGGTAAAAAAGAAGAGAATGAAGTAAGTGTGAAGAAAACGAGATTGTTCTAAGTATGGATTGAACAGTAGGAAGATACAGAAATGGGCAGATATAAGGTATGGGATGAAGTTAATAAGACACTCGGGTTAAAACTAATGAGCTAAGAGCATTTATTCATCTAAATAATGAGACTTTTTATGACATTCCTCTGGGTTCTCAAAAGCTTGCACAGCGTGCATGATTAGTGTAAGAGGAAATTTTACCAATATGGCAGCGGAGTGATCCACGTGCGTGCACGTTTGATGTGTGCAAGTGCTGTAGCACTACTGCTGCACATTCCCAGCCCCCGTATGCAAATCACCCCATTTGCAGGTGACAACCATGCAAACGAGGTAAATCTGCCATCCAGGAAGCAGGAATCAGGGCATGCAGGACTAACGTAATATGCAGAAATGTACTCGGTTAGTAACCGAGTACGGTACTGCAAACTCCAAAATGGAGCTATGACAGCTCCAAATAAAGGCTGCATATCATTGAGAAAGCATGCCAATGGCCAAGTAGAAGGCCATTGGCATTGCAAACAATGCAAAATGTACAAAATACAACTTTTGTGATATGTCTGCAGATCACAGCCGTTGAAGTGTAGGGCAGTGGCGCGCAAATGGGATTGGTGAGGAAATAAGAAAATAAACCTAAAAAAGTAGGCTAAATAAAATCAGTATTCCGCCACGCAAGTCAATGGCAGGCAAAAGACAATCTGGCCAGTGAGTTGTGGTTGCTAAGGGGAGAGGCACAGTGTGACACATGTAACTATGCATTAGCAGGCAATTCTATGCTAATGAGGGGAAGGATAGTGAATCCCGGCTTTCCCCAGCATGTGAGGCAGGTCGTAACAGTGTAAGAGTATGAATAGCTGAGTGCAAGACTAGGAGACAGGTGACATCATGTGTGGGAGTGTCAGGCATACTGTCAGTAGATTGGAGCCCTGTGGCTTGGGTTGCATCTAGCTTAGCACAGCAAAGCCAGGGGGTGTGTCTAAACCTGCCCAGCACTTATGACAAAGTGTAAACAGGCGTGCGCCATGCAACAGGATCTGCAGGAAGATAAAGGAAGTGAACCCAGGAAGTAGCAGCAGTGTGCACATTGGAGTACACCAATTTCGTGGCACACCCCCGGGATGAATCAGAAAGGCAATGGGAAGGGAAAGTAGCAGTAGGACGTTAATCAAGGGTACTAGGTTCTCTGCCAGGTGAAACGTATCGGAATCAGCCAATTACATCAGCAGCAGACCAGCCCAGCCCAGAACGCCACTATAAACTATGCAAACACCTACCCCTCCATTTTTCTCACATCCTACACCACTGGTGTAAACAAATGGGGGAACATTTAACATTCACATCAGCAAAATGTTAGGGGCTGCAATAGCTATCATACAACTTGTGGAAGAGGCTGAGGGTGGTGAGGATGGGAATGCTGTTGACCAACCCACAGTGAGGAGATGGAGAAAAGTGTACAGACCCAGGGTAACCTACCAAGGGCTACATGAGCTGGAGATAGTGGAGCGCTATAGAGTGGACAGGGACCTCCTATAGCAGATTGTTGAGCTGTGCCGGCCATGCCTGACGCACAGAACTAACAGAGGGGAATCCATCCCAGTGGAAATTAAGGTATGTGTAGACCTAAGAATACTAGCTGCAGGTACCTTCCAAAGGCCAACTGTGGATATGATGGGGATCTCACAGGCATCAGCATCCAGGGTACTCCACCAGTTCCTGGATGCCATGGCAGTACATGTTGGTGAGGACGTATATTTCCCCCTCAAACATGAGGCGTTGGCCAGCAGTATGCGTCTCTTCCAGGAAATAGCAGAATACCCTGAGGAAGTGGGTGCAATAGACTGCATGCACATACACATCAAAGCACCACCCATTCAGCAGGGTAGAGTCTACATCAACCGCAAGGGCTTTCCCTCCATCAACTGCCAGATCATGTGCGATGCCCAGGGTATAATACTGAATGTGTGTGCTGGCTGCCCTGGAATTTATCACAATTCCCACATCTGGCATCTGACGCAGCTGTACCAGAAATTTGCCAATGGGGACATCCCCCACTGTCACCTAGTGGGGGATGCTGGATACACACTGGAGCCATGGCTGATGGCACCCATCAGAAACGCACACACACCCAAACAAGAACTCCATAATGAGGCACACGCACAAACAAGAATCATAATAGAGCATGTGTTTGGGATGCTCAAGTCACAGTTCCGGTGCCTGGACACATCCGGTGGAGCCTTGCAGTACTCACCAACTACATGTACCAAAATCATCCTTGTATGTGCCATGCTACACAATATGATCCTGTGAAAACAGCTGCAGCAGGAGCAGCAAGTGGCAGGGCCACATAGCCCCCCACCAATGTCAAGGCCTGAACAGACACAGAGTGACTTGGAGAAGGAAAAACCTGAGCCGGCCCCAGTAAGCAGAAGGAGGCATGCCCAGTATGCCCTGGCCCTGGCAAAGAGGCAACACATAGCACATTCACTGATATGGGAGGGAATCAAGGAACATCACCTCTCTCAGACTCTCACATACAGTAAAAGGGATGCCAAACATTACACTACCTGTGCCTAACCATGCGTAGGCAGTGTACTATGTGCATCCGACATAGGCAGCCCTGCAGCACCACCCTCAATACTTTGACACCCACAAGATAAGGGACTCACACATGACAGTCAGGAGGGGGGGCACATACCCAACAACAGTTACACCCAGCAGGACAGGTGTAGACAAACACAAACAAATTTTGTACAATGGCCTCTGAATGAGGGGTATGGGTAACCCCCACCCAGGCCTAAACAGACAGACTATAGCAGGCCAGTTGTGATGGCTAGGAAGTCAGAAGCGAATGTGTATGCAATCAAAAGATAAGAATGGTAGTACACCGGAATGGCTTAGCCAGCACAATAGGTAAGACTACTGACTGAAATGGACTACAGTACATACCAGTACAGTCCTAGCAAATGTGTACAACTGTCAGGTGTGCCCCCCTCCCCAAATAGAAATATAGTAACAGTCAGGTGAGCCCCCCCAATCTTGTGGTGAAACATAGAAATAGTCAGGTGTATCCCCCGCTTTGCAGACATGTTGCAACAGTCAGTGCCAAATGATCAGTGGATACCCAGCAGACACAGCATGCTACCTGTCGGTGTGCAACACAAAGGTCAGCTGTGCAGTACAAACCACCAGACATGCTCCACACTTGCAAAACAGACGGCCTTACTGGGCATGTTCACACACTTAGAGAAATGAAGGCAATGTCAGTCATCAACATACTGAAAGGTCATGCTGGGCATGCTCACACACAAACACATGAAGGCCATGTATGCAAACACCAGTGGACCAGACACATCCAGTGGTTGCAACTGTTACTGCAGACACATGTCAGTATGCACCACTCTTGCCTTGCACACACAGTGGATAGGAATACAGACATATATGTAAGGACAACACACCATACTAAGCCAAAGGTAGATGGATATAGATGTGCGGAAGAGGGTGATCATGACAAGGAGCCATCCACACCTGTCCCACCCAGCACACAGCCAAAGTGCCCCAAACATATCAGGTGCAGATGTCAAACACTGGAGTTACTAGCAACCAGTACCTGTCAGCACCACAGATTATGTGGTCCATGTGTCAGCTGTGCAACATGGCTGTACAAGGATGTAGTCAGCTAGTTGCTATACACACACCTGTGACATATGACCCCGTGTGTGGCCGCTTGTGGTGCATCACCCCTACATGAATGGTATATGGGCTATGCGCACACCAGCCACCCCATAGCGGTACTCTGACAAGCCTGCTGACATTATCCAATGTGAAATACACCTTTAGGAGAGCTGTAGGACAGTAATCTCCATGGCACGTCCTGTAACTGTGTACTGCTGCAGTGTGATAGACTAGTTAGGTAGGAGTTCGAACCCCAGACATGGCAACTGTGTGTGTGAGTGTATGTGTCAGGGTTCATGTGTGTGTCAGTTTCTCACTGACTGTGTAGAGAACAATTCGTTTTAGGCTGCACATGCCCAACTTTGGCAAGGCTGCTGATGTCATCCACCTAGAAATATTCCCCTGGGAAAGCTGTAGCCTAGTAATCTCTGTAGTGCATGCTGTAACTGCATACTGCTGTAGTGTGATAATGTAGTTAGGTAGGAAGTCAAACCCCAAACGTGGCAAATGTGCAGGTGTGAGTCTGTATGTGTGTGTGTGTCTGTCTGTCACTGACTGTGTAGAGATCAATGCTTTTTATGCTACTCACATCCCTTACAAGTAAAATACCCACCTTTGGCAAGGCTGCTGATGTCACGCAACTTGAGATACACCTCTGGGACAATCATAGCCCAGTACTGTCCATAGCACATCCCGTAGGATCGTATGGCCATAGTGTGACTAAAGAGTCAGTTGGGAGTTCTAGCCCCTGACTTTGCAACTGTGTGTGTATGCGTGCATGTCTGACTGTTTAGAGAGCAATGCTTCTAGGGTACTCACACCCCTAACAAGTCAAATACCCACCTTTGGCAAGGCTGCCATTGTCACGCACCTTGAAATACACCTCTGGGACGATCATAGCCCAGTAATCTCCATAGCTCATCCCGTAACATCATATGGCCGTAGTGTGATTAAGGAGTTCTAACCCCCAACCTGCCAAGTGCATGCCTGACTGTGTAGAGAGCAATGCTTTTAGGGTGCTCACACCTCTCACATTTCACATACCCACCTTTTGCAAAGCTGCTGATGTCATGCACCTAGATATACACCTCTGGGAAGGCTGTAGACCAGTAATCAATGTAACACATACTGTAACTGCATACTGCTGTATTGTGAATTAGAAGCATGGTTGGGTTCCATTGCCACACATGGCAGTTCCAGATGTATTGTGTGTGTCACTGTCTGTGTAGGGAGCAATGCATTTTAGGCTAGTCTCTCACAGTCATTTCAAATGCACTACTTTGGCAATTCTGTTGATGTCAGACAGTGTGAAATACACTTTTGGGCAAGGGCTACTCCAGTAATATCCATTGTGTGTACTATAACTACATAGTTCTGTAGTGTAATACATTAGTTAGGTAGGGGTTCTACTCCCAAACATGACAGGTGTGTGTGTGTGTGTGTGTGTGTGTGTGTGTGTGTGTGTGTGTGTGTGTGTGTGTGTGTGTTTGTAACCCCTATCTTGGGCAGAGGTGGTTGTGACACCTGTGGCCAATGTGGAGTATGTTTTACATATTTCTTATATGGTGGCCATGCTATATATCACAATGTCCACTTTAAAGGGATAACACATGTGATATGGCTGAGAAGCCAGGGTGCAGAGCCATACCCAGACATGTGACATCAAGGCCAGGCAATCACAGTTAGCACCCCTAGTATTACCCAGAGCACACTCTCACCCCATGTGTCATACACACACACACACACACACACACACACACACACACACACACACACACACACACACACACACACACACACATGCCTAGGTAACAGCCAATATGTGGGTAGTACACTGCATATTGGCCACAGATAGTAACTATGGAGTGACAGCGGTGGGTCCAGAGGGCATAACACCCAGTCCATCTGTCCAATATGCACATACATGCAGACAGTGCACTTCCCCTATGTTCCCCAATGGACACCTGCACCACCTGTGGTGCCATCACATGTGACCCACAACAGACATACCATACCTGACAACGTGCCCATATGGACAGATGCCACTGTCACCAAAGAATGCTGATAGCATGCACTCCATGTAGGTGCAGGGTAAAGCTGATGGCCATTACCAGCTCCCGCCACAGGTGTGCAGGACTGGTACATCTGATGATAATCTCTGCTCACAACATGGGCCGGACACCCCAGGTACAGTTCTAAAAGTCACTGTACATGCATGTAGGGGGTGTGCACATCCCAGACACCATCCATATCATGGACAAAGGAACACAGACATGGCAAGTTATGCACAGCATTGCCCAAACACAGTAGTCACCCAGGTGACTGGATGGGGATACAATACCCAACTGTGTGGGCAAATGCAGACACTACATCCCAGACCCACAATGCAGACTATTGTAATGTGGCTTGATGCCAAAGTACACCCATTGCCTAGCCTTGGACAGCCATCTGGCACAGTCAAACACCACACACTTGTGCAGACATGCACCCATGCATGTCAGTACTGGTACCTGTATGTTTGTGTGTGTGTTGCATGCTGCAGATGTTCACATCCACACTCCCTACAACCCCAATGGGCATACTGCAGCATGCTGTCTGATGTCAGACACCTTCCCATACCCTTCGCCCATACAGCCCATGTATGACCTGTGTGGTGCATGGGATACCTGCACAGTGATGTGATGTGGCAATCCCACAACCAATGGGTTGTACACCTGGCCCTGCCATGTGTGTCAATGTGTATGTGTCCTTGTGAGAGTGTAGCTGTGTTGACGCTGGCACCTGTTCATGCTGACAGGCAAGTGTATGTCACCTACTGTACAACTACTGTATCTCTGTTGCAGATGTCACTCACCATCACATATATGTTCTGAGTGATCCACAACAGGTAACCCATGAGGCATATCCAATAAATGCAGTGAACTGTGCTAGCACTACATAGTTGTCAGGGGTTTGATACCCTGTGCTGCTAGGTGTGTGACACAAACATGCTTCAGTTTTACCATCCCACCCCTCCCTGACATGTATTTGTCTCTGTCTGCATTCCCCCACCCCCTCTCAGGTGGACGTGGAGACCTACACCTGCTTTGCTTGGGCAGCAGCATGTGTAATGTAAGTAATGTGCATGATCAGCTGATGGTCTCTGCAGGAATAGCAGCCCTCCCCTAGCTGATTGCATGTGAAACAGCTGCAATAACATTCCCATAGCCAATTGTATGGAAACACACTCCAATACCTAGGAACATCATGGTGGTGTTGGCCATTTTCACCCACTGAGAGCAGGAACTAGATCTGTTGAGTGGAAAACAGCATCTCAGATGGATTGCAGTGTACCTCTAACAACATACACTGTGGAAACAGTGCAACAAACAGGAGGTGGAGTTGCCTGACCTGACTACAGACTGTAAGTGCCGCTATACTGCATTTGGAGTAATGTTAATTTAACAGTGTTTGCATGGATATGGCTGTTGTACATGTCTCAATACCTGCCATATCAGTTCCATGTTTATGGGGAATCTCCAGCTGCAGGGTCATCTGCAGCCTGGGCAGTGTTTTGTCCATGGTTGCATGTGTCACCCATGGAGCATCTAGCTGTCAACTGCTGAAGGTAGTGTGAGGATTGCAGTCAGTATATGGTGAAAGCTGTGGTAGTCACATATGTCATATCCCTCAAAAGACATATGTTGCATCAACCCTGTAACAACAGTAAATGCATGTGGTTATCACAGCAACATGTCAATATTGGCCCTGTGTATGTGCTCCCAGCCACACCTCTGTTAACCTTTGTAGATATGTTGTGCATGAAGTGGTGCATATGTGCTCTACACCATACTTTGTGCCATCATATCTGAGAACAAGCCACTGATATATCTGACTGCTACACATGTTATGTACAGTAGGGGTTACATTACATGACATTACCTGCACATTCTGTGGATGTTCGTACAGTACTAAGGTCTGTGTACCTATGGTGAATGTCAACAGTGTGTATAGTGTTGATATGTACCTTAGCCTGTGTACAGACTGTGGTAGATGACATTGCTCTAGTCCCCCTACTATCAGATGTTAAATGCTGCCCCACTGTATGGTACTGTAGTGGCATACATGTTTGTAGGGCCATAAACATGCATGTCCCACACCACAGACAGCCACAAGACCAAACTGTGTAGCAGGCCAGTATATGTATTGTCAGTCTGTGAGTGGTACATACGAGGATGGTGCCAAATACATAGTCCATATACTGTAATACCATGCTAGCTAACCGTATGTGGCTGTGGCTATGTTCACATTGGTTGTGGATCTGCACTGTCATACAGGTGTATCTTACCCTGTGCTGTACATGCCTGTTGAGCCTGCTTTATATGCAGGTACATGTACATTCACCCTTGGTAGATGGAGGCCAGTGTTGAGCCAGTCTGCCTGCAGCCTGCACAGTACATTGTGACATGCCTAGCAGCTGAGAGTACCTACCCAGTGGGATGTCATTTGCAGATACTAGCCAGATGTCCCGCTACCGGCCCTCCCCTAACAGTCATGTATGTCAGACAGGGCAGTGGGATGCAGTGCAGATGTATGTTAATACCTATTGTGTAGTATGTGGCCATGGCACCCCTGTACCAGTGGTCATACTGCTACAGGCCAGGCAGGGGTGTGTGAATGCATGGCCTATGGTGGACATCATATACCAGTTGTTATGTGTTATACCCATCTACATGACCACCCACATCCATATTATCAGGCATGGTACACATGTGTAGCACTAAGGGCTTATGTCTATACCTCTGGATTGTACAGACTGTGTCAGACCCTCCACATATATTGGCCAATATCTCTGCTGCAGTCCACAGTGGCATTACATGCTAGCAGCGGTACTGTACACTGATGTCCTTTGGATATCATTGAGTAACCAATGGCACACATGTTATGAACAGATGTGACCTCCCACCCACACTATGTCTGTGAAGACAATCCCAATGATAGTAGCAATAGTCTACTAGTATACCTGCTATACATACCTGACATCCCCTGCCACTACGACATTGGAAACAGCAAGAGGTTCTCCAGTTCGATTCTCGGCTGGGGTGCCTTCTGTGTGGAGTTTGCATGTCCTCCCTGCGTTCACATGGGTTTCCTCCGGGTACTCCAGTTTCCTCCCACATTCTAAAGACATGCTTCTGGAGCATTTCTCCCTAGGCCTCCACTGAAAACAGGATCTGTGGAACCTAGTCAGACGTTCCCGGTCAACAAATGTTAAATACATAAACATACGGGCTTGGGTTGGCCTACGCCTCATGTCCAGGACATATAGTGGGAATATATGTTCATATTCCTATCCAGATAGCCAGATATAGGATTACACATGTGTACTACACCCAATTAACACTGTCATGGCAACCACCTACTCTAAATTCCCACATCATGTGTGTGTGGTCCCATTACATCTCCTGTGTGATGGGCATTCATCCTGTGTGTAGGCAGCAGTGCTACCAACAGCATGTAGCAATACCCCTTACAGGAGAACTGGCACACTCAGGGCAGCCACATATTTGTAGGAGGATCAAGAAGTACAGACTGCGAGTAGAGTTATGTTATGCTTTGTACAGTACTGGTGTTACATGGTGGGAGTACATACTAGTTTGCCATGGAATGCAGTCCATCTGCATAGCACACAACTGTGGGCCTACCCTCATGCCAGATGAAGCTGTGCCTATCATGTCTTGTCTGTCCACCACACAGGTCTTGTGTCAGATAATACACTGGCAGTGTGTGTGTTGCATGTTACCAGTACATGGCAAAATCCATGACTGACTCTACCATCAATTCCCTGACTAAGGGTATGTTACACACTATCCTGTAACACCTGCACCTTGTGTAGTGTATGGCAACATTTGTCCACATATGTGCCTGTATTCCAGCATCTGTCCATCACCTACATACCAAGCTTTGCACATATGTCATGATGTCAGTGGTTGATCCATAGTGGGCTGGGAGTATAACACAATGCCATGTCTGCCATCAGTCCACTGCCATTGTAACCCCCATAGATATGGTGGGGCTGGGGCCATATATGTGTGGGCGACCCCTACACAATACATGTGTGCCCTCATGCACTGCAAAGCCCAGGGTATGTAACAGTAGTATATGGCCCTGTATTATTGAGTCTAGGGGGGATAACCAGAAATTATCTAGGCTGCTACAAAATATGGGGGTATCAGGGCTGAGCTGCCTTAAGGTATCTGGATGTACAGTACCATATACTTCACCTATATACACATTACTGGCATGGATCTGAGTAATGCAGGACTACTGCCTCCTGCCATACAAACTGTTCTGTGTGTTGGTGTGCTCATGATGTTGTCAGTTATGTCATGTTATGTAGCAGTTACAACCCATGTGGTCATATGATGTCTATACCACCTACTGTGTATGTACAGTGTGTTGATAGAGGCTGCTGAACTACACACCTGGATTACATACTGTTGATTGTTAGGTATCCTGTGGCCCAGTGTGTCTTTCCTATTGTACAATGTGAATGACTTGGCCTGGACAGCAACAGCTGTGAACCTTTCCAGACTACTGTACGACTGTAACTGGTCCACTGTAGCATCACTCCATTGATATAGTTGTCAGTGTCTGAACAGCTATATAGCATGGCATGTAGAACTGTAGTAGTACACGATTAAAGGTTTGCATGTCTACAAACCTGTGGGTGTTGTTTTACCTATGACCTCTCTGTGGCTGTATGTTACAGGCAACGATTGTCATTTGTATGGGTGGCACATACAGTGTCCAGTCGTTCAGGAGACAACTGTAAGCATAGTGGCTGTTCCATATTGTGTTCACCTACCACATATGTATCTTACTGTGCATATGACTGCGTGTGCATGTGTAGTCACATGTATATGTACATATATATATATATATATATACATACATATATACATATATACTAGGGGTCATTTCCATAACTCCTTCATCTTCCTCTCTTAAAACCTAGTTGCCTCGTAGTTGGAGCGTCTTTTCAGGCTTGTTGGCTGTTGGTGAAGCACCCTCCAAGAGGAAAAAACGCTGAGAGAAGAAGGGAGCCACTTTTGAGATTTTAAGTATTTTTCTCTGTTTATTTGCTAAGTTTTTCTGCATAGCTGCCTAGCTTGAGCATTTTCTGGCTTGTTAAACTTGATTTCTGTATTAGTAGCTGTATTTAGAGCACAACCAAAAGCTGTTTGCTGAATTTCCTGTTTGCACTTAATTTTAAATCGTTTTTTTCTTAAAACTTGCATATTTTCTGTCCTTGACCTAGCACTCTTGTGTGGGGTCATTTACTGCACTGTTATAACTTGATATTACTTGTGAACCGCTGCTATCTCTGTAAAAAACAAAAACAAAAAAAAAATCTTGCTTTTTTCCCACTTTTCTGAGAGTTAAAGTTCAGTTACAGGCTTGCTGTTCCTGAACTGTTTGAAAGTTTCTGTGAGGCCATTTTTGCTTGGGCTGAAGGAGGGTCTCTGTTCATCAGTGGCAGTGACTAACATTGAGCAGCTTCCTGCCCCAGAGGTGGTTACTGACTTGAAACTGTAGTTTTATTGGCCACTAGGGTCATTTCCATAACTCCTTCATCTTCCTCTCTTAAAACCTAGTTGCCTCGTGGTTTGAGCGCCTTTTCAGGCTTGTTGGCTGTTGGTGAAGCACCCTCCAAGAGGAAAACGCTGAGAGAAGAAGGAGCCACTTTTGAGATTTTAAGTATTTTTCTCTGTTTATTTGCTAAGTTTTTCTGCATAGCTGCCTAGCTTGAGCATTTTCTGGCTTGTTAAACTTGATTTCTGTATTAGTAGCTGCATTTAGAGCACAACCAAAAGCTGTTTGCTGAATTTCCTGTTTGCACTTAATTTTAAATCGTTTTTTTCTTAAAACTTGCATATTTTCTGTCCTTGACATAGCACTCTTGTGTGGGGTCATTTACTGCACTGTTATAACTTGATATTACTTGTGAACCTCTGCTATCTCTGTAAAAAACAAAACAAAAAAAAAAAATCTTGCTTTTTTCCCACTTTTCTGAGAGTTAAAAAAGTTCAGTTACAGGCTTGCTGTTCCTGAACTGTCTGAAAGTTTCTGTGAGGCAATTTTTGCTTGGGCTGAAGGAGGGTCTCTGTTCATCAGTGGCAGTGACTAACATTGAGCAGCTTCCCTGCTCCCCGTAGAGGTGGTTACTGACTTGAAACTGTAGTTTTATTGGCCACTAGGGGTCATTTCCATAACTCCTTCATCTTCCTCTCTTAAAACCTAGTTGCCCCGTGGTTTGAGCGTCTTTTCAGGCTTGTTGGCTGTTGGTGAAGCACCCTCCAAGAGGAAAAACGCTGAGAGAAGAAGGGAGCCACTTTTGAGATTTTAAGTATTTTTTCTCTGTTTATTTGCTAAGTTTTTCTGCATAGCTGCCTAGCTTGAGCATTTTCTGGCTTGTTAAACTTGATTTCTGTATTAGTAGCTGTATTTAGAGCACAACCAAAAGCTGTTTGCTGAATTTCCTGTTTGCACTTAATTTTAAATCGTTTTTTCTTAAAACTTGCATATTTTCTGTCCTTGACCTAGCACTCTTGTGTGGGTCATTTACTGCACTGTTATAACTTGATATTACTTGTGAACCTCTGCTATCTCTGTAAAAAAAACAAAAAAAAAAAATCTTGCTTTTTTTCCCACTTTTCTGAGAGTTAAAAAAGTTCAGTTACAGGCTTGCTGTTCCTGAACTGTTTGAAAGTTTCTGTGAGGCCATTTTTGCTTGGGCTGAAGGAGGGTCTCTCTGTACATCAGTGGCAGTGACTAACATTGAGCAGCTTCCCTGCCCCCGTGAGGTGGTTACTGACTTGAAACTGTAGTTTTATTTTCCCTTTTGGGTCTATTCCTGCTTCTTTCCAGCCCCTGCTATCAAGCACGCTTTAACGTGCTTTAGCGCAATTTAGTGCGGAGTTGCCACTAGAGCAGCATCCCCGTTAAACAAGGTTAAACTCTTTCTGGCTCCAGAAAGTCTGTTCTTCAATTTTTCCCTTAGAACTGCTCTGTTAGGAACCTAAACAGTTTACACCTACACTAAAAAGTGCAACACTTGTTCCAAATAGCTTTTTCTTCTCAAAAAGCTCAGCACTTGTCTTATAAGCATATCCCTTGTCTTATAAGCATTCTCTTTGCAGGTCAAGCACTCCTATATTATACAAATCTCTCACTAGCAAAACCCCCCAGGAGTGCCCACTTCCCTGCTAAGCCCACTACTTTTCTGTCTCATACCAACTCATAATTCTTTCTAGCATGTCGAAGGGTCAGTTGCTGGCGTCCTCTCCTGCCCATTTGGTGAATCTGGGAATTCTGAGACAATGTTACAATTGCCTCATGTACACGGACAACCATCTCCTCCTCCCATCTAACACTAACTCTTGTGAGAGATGCAGCTATTTAGCCAGACTGGAGGCTGAGCTCTCTCAACTCAGGACTGGCAAGACCAGGCAGGAGGAGAAGGCAACTACACACACCACAATACCAGTCTCACATAACTCAACCACACCACTGAATCAAACACATAAACACACTAAGACATACTCAGAGGCTCTGAGTAAAAATTTACCTAAACAGCAGAGGCCTCCAAAGCAGACACCCAAGCAACTGCAAACTCAATACACCACACAAACAACACATAAACAACAAAATCAGTGTGCAAAGCAGTCACTGCCCTTAAGGCCAAATACAACACCAAACATACTTGTCATAGGTGACTCCATAGTCAGACACACTGACGTCCCGCTCACCAGACTGAGTAAGGAGAAGGTCACAGTAAGCTGCCTGTCGGGCGCTAGAATCCGCCACATAACACAAGCACTCAGGTCTCACAACAGCAGGTACAAGTACGACTCAGTCATTGTCCACGCTGGTGTCAACGACCTGAGACGTACCTCCTTGGACTACATGAAAAGAGACATTGAGGAGCTCTCTGATTATGTAGCCCAGGCTGGTATGACCCTGACCTTGAGCAGTATCCTACCTTCACCTAGAATGATGCCACAATACAGTGATAAGATGATCAGCTTTAATAACTGGCTTAAATTCTGGTGTCATTCAAAGGGGATCCAATGTCTGTCTGCCTGGGATGACATGCTGGACAAGCCACACTGCTTCGCAAGGGACGGCTTGCACCTGTCACCCCTAGGCTTCTGGATATTGGCAAAGGCTCTTGCCACCCCCATAGTGCCTTTTTTAGGCAAGGCTCAAATTCTAAACCTACCACCCTAGAACACAAAAAGTAAAAAAACTAAGGGTAATGCTGCTCAATGCCAGAAGTCTCAATCTCAAGATGCACGCAGTCGAGGCCCTTCTCAGTATGGAGAACATCGATGTCTGTGCTGTGACAGAAACCTGGTTCAAGGCTCCTGAGAGCACCCCAGCACTAGCAGGTTTCACCTCATATCATGCTCCGCCCCAAAATCCGGACAACACCAAGAAAGGAGGGTGTCCATATTCATAAAGGACACCCACACCTCAAGGTTGGTGGCAACGCACGATGCATCGGAGACCATCCAGGTGCAATTAACCATAGGCAAGACTGCTCTGCAATTTGTAGCATGTTACAGGCCACCCTCTCAAACTCAGGAACCTCACATGGCCTTCCTGAAAACAATGGATGGGATAAATGTATGTCCAAACACCATCATACTAGGTGACTTCAACTACCCTAATATAGACTGGGAACACTACTCAAGCCCAAACCCTCTAGCCCAAAGGTTCCTGGAGTTCATAAACTCAAATGCCATGGAACAACTAGTCACCATCCCCACAAGAGGAGAAAACATACTTGATCTCATCATCACGAACATGGGATCACAATGTTCAACACCGGAAGTATACCCCTCACTGGTGAGATCAGATCATAAACTAATCTCGCTGGTGGTCCTCATCCCGCCCCACCTGAAATAAAAAGATCACAGTGAAAACTTCTCAAAAGCCGACTTCACACTTCTAAAAACTAGTGTGGTCTCCTTTAAGGCGCCTGAGCCAGTGGTAAACATTACTCAAACCACTGAATCACTTACAAATGCCTTCTACCAGCACCTACAGGACTGCATGGGTCAGGCAATCCCAAACAAAACTAAGACTCTTTGTACCAAAGGCAAGCGTCCAGTCTGGTGGACCCCAGCCATAAACAAGCTCTACAACAAAAGGAGGAAGCTACTACAAGATAGAGCAAAATCCTTGAAAGGTAAGACACCTTTGATCATTATAAGTAAAAAACTAAGAGCACTCATAAAATCATCCAAGGCAAATTTTGAGAGAAAAATCGCCAAGGATTCAAAAGACAATCATAAGGCCTTCTTTAGCTATGTTAGAAACCTAGGAGGAAACTCCCAGATATGCTCAGAATTAGTTCAAAATGATGTGAAGATTACTGAACCTACACACATTGCCAACATACTGGCTGACAGGTTCAGTGCAAACTTCTCCAAAAGGAGAGATATCTATACCAGAGGATTGTAGCCCCCAAACATCTCCAACGCCCAGGTTAGAACTGCTCTCCAAAGCAAAAACACAGCATCCATGGGACCGGATGGTGTCCGTTGTGTGCTCCATGAACTCAATGAGGAATTAAACCCGCAGTTAGGACAGCTGTTTAATCTTAGCCTCACCTCAGGATACGCACTCCAAGGAGTGGCGACGGCGACTGTGGTCCCACTTCACAAGGGCGTGCCTCCACCGACCCTGGAAATTACCGCCCATTAGCTTGATAAGCCTTATCTGCAAAGCCATGGAGAGGATCATAATGGAACTCATAAATAAAGACATAGGGAACTTGCAGACTTTGGATCCAACCCAGTTTGGCTTTGTCAAAGGCAGATCATGCCTTTTAAACTTGGTTGACTTTTTCGAGACAGTCACCAAGGCCATTGATGAGAAGGCAGTCCATACAGCCTACCTTGACCTGGCAAAGGCCTCGACACAATACCCCACTCAGGTATCATCAAAAACTCATCAGCTTGAATGTAAACGCATACATCAGAAGATGGGTTGCAAACTGGCTAAGTGACAGAACCCACAGGATCAGAGTTGCTGAGCCATGTCAGACTCAAAGCCTGTCACAAGGGTGTCCCACAGGGCTCAGTCCTGGGTCCACTCTTGTTCGGCATCTACTTTTCTGAAGTACAAGCAAACACAGGAGGGTTATGGCTGACAAAGTTTGCAGATGACTGCAAACTCGGGGCCATAGTCGAAAACACATCTGACACAGATATCCTTCAGAAGGGCCTCACAGAAACGGATAACTGGTGCCAGAGCCATGGCCTAAAGTTAAATGCCAAGAAATGCATAGTCATACCCTTTGGGAAAAACAAGGTTACCCCTAGCTACCATATAGGTGGCAATCCACTGAGCACAGAAGAAGTCATTAGGGATCTGGGGACCCAGGTTGACAGTAGCCTTTCGTTTGACACTCATGTTGCTAAAGTAGTTAGGAAAACCTTCTACATTGCCCACCTGATCATGAAGGGATTCACATCTAGATCAAGGGAGGTCATCGCCCCCTTGTACTCATCACTCATTAGACCTATGATTGAGTACAACGCCCCATTCGGAATGTATCTGACCAGACACCTGCAGCAGCTGGAAAGGCCCCAAAAGTTCCTCACCAAAAGGATAAAGGGTCTCAAAAATATGTCTTATGCTGCCCGACTGAAAGAACTCCGGCTCTATTCAGTCTCATACCGCTTGCTCAGAGGTGACCTGTGCCTGACATATAAGGCCATGTCAAACCCTGATTTGATGAATATGCTTCACCTCAAAAAATCTAGATCCATCAGAACCACAAGGGCGGGAGACTTAAACCTTGACACGGTTATTAATAGAACATGCTGGAGGGACAGATTCATCACCCAGAGACTCCCTATGCTGTGGAACAAAATCCCGGTACATGTGAGGCAGAGCACCTCGCTGGCCTTGTTCAAGAGGAATCTTGACCAATGGATGGGGGATCGCAGATATACCCCAGGGATTACTTCAGTGTCACTGCTTGACAGAGGCACAGCAAAATAATAGGCATAGTTTTATTCAAACTAAAGGGGTGGCGAAAGCCAAATAACTATGGGCTAGGCTTATAAATGCCCTTGGGCAGATAGCCTAGTATGAACCTATGAACCTATGAACCTATATATATATATATATATATATATATATATATATATATATATATATATATATATATATATATATATACACATATATATTTATAAATATGTATACCTGTATCTGCATATCAGCGTCTGTGTATCTGTAGCCTGACATCAAAAAGAGAACTCCTGCACGGCAGGCAATTGCACGGCTCAAGGCAGTAACTTGGTCAGACAAAAACAAAACAAGCCAGCATACAGTGACCTGGAACAGATTATTGGTAAAAAACCATGAAAAACAACAAAAGACTCAGACCGGTTTCGGCCAGATTAAATCACAGCCTTAAGTAAACCCATTTATAATCTCATTGGTTGTGTCTAAAAATATTCATTCAGACCAGATGGGAATAATCCACCCAGTTTCACAATCCATTTTTTCTCTTTGGTATTTAAAATGGAATGCCACCCTATCTTATTTGATCTATTCCCTTGTATAATATCAATAATCATAAAAGAGAACTTAGCAGATTTATGAACCAAATGATGTTTATAAAGTGCATTATTAGCCTTCTTATTTTTAATGTTGCTAATGTGCTCAGAAATTCTAATTCTAAAAGGTCGAGAGGTCTGGCCAACATAAAATGAGCCACAATGACATGTGGCCAAATACACCACCCAGTCACTACTGCAATTGGCAAAAAAATTGACATCATAAACCGTTGAACAATTTCTGCTGGAAAACTGCTTAGACTTATTTACCTTATCACAGTTGGTGCAATGGCCACATGGGAAGCAACCTATCAGTGGATCACCTGTCAATGTGGTTTGTAAAAGTGGGAGATGTCAATCCATGCTACCATGTTTATAATGGTTGAAATAAGAGCCCAGGTTTCTCCCTTTGCGGAAAGAGAATAAACATCTCTCAGGTAACATATTTGCTACTTCATAATCACATTGCAAGATGTTCCAATGCTTATGTACACTTTGTATCAACTGGTCAGTATTCCTGGCATATGTAGTAATGAACCTAAGGGGTACAGAATTTGTACTAATATGATCCCTATAATTCAATAGATCTTGTCTATCTAAGGAATTGACCAAATTGCTAGCTTTAAGGACGTGACCTATGCCATAGTCCCTGGATTTAAACCTGTTTGTAAGGTCCTTCCGCTGTAATTGAAATGAAGAATCATTGGAACAAATGCGCTTTATCCGAATAAATTGTGATTTCGGGATATTGCGTGCCACATGAGGCGGGTGGAAACTCGAAGCATGTAGGATGGTGTTGTACTTAGGATACTTCCTAAAGACTTCTGTCCCTAGTGTATGATCAGGTAATCTGGTAATTGAAACATCTAGAAAAGTGATATTGTTCATATCATAACGAACAGTAAACTCAAGGCCCCAAATGTTATTATTCAAATAAGATATAAAATCGTGTAGGCCCTGTGTGTCACCTTTCCAAACCATCCAACAATTGTCCAAGTAACGTCTCCATATATCAATATGTTCCAAGAAAGAATTGTTATGGCAATCATAAATGATATGTTTTTCTAAATAAGCCATAAATAAATCCACATAGATGGGAGCAAACGAAGCTCCCATAGCGGTACCCTTCATTTGCCAATAACAATCATCCTTGTAAAATAAGACGTTGCTGGTGAGAACAAATTTGGCTAGTTCAACCAAAAAAGAATTAAAATTTGGTTGATATAAATTGGCCTCATCCAGCCAATAGGACAAAGATTCCAAACCCGCCTCATGTGGAATGTTGGTATATAAAGAACTAACATCAAGAGTACACAACAACCACTCTGGCTCCAACTGGCTATCCAAAATAATTTGTAAAAAGTTGGTAGTGTCATGTAACCGTGAGTGTACCAGACTAAGTAAGGGCTTCAGATGTTTGGTGAGATATAATGACAAAGGTTCCGTGATATACCCTCTCCCTGGAACTATAGGTCTCCCAGGTGGGTTGATGGGATCCTTGTGGACTTTGGGTAAAAAATAAATGTATTGGATTGCTGAATCATGAACCATAAGCTGTTGTACAATATAATTAGTAATGATAGCTTCATCCCTGGCCCACAACAAGAAATCCTCAATTTGTTTCTTAAACCTAAAGGTAGGATTAATAACCATAGGGGAGTAGTATCTCTGATCCGACAATTGTCTCTTGGCTTCTTTGTCATAATCGCACGAATTAAGGATAACAACAGCCCCACCTTTATCAGCGGAAATAATAACAATATTTTTGTTATTCTGTAGTTCCAAAATAGCTTCCTTTTCAGCCAGAGAAATATTATTAGACCTGAAATGTGTATCAGATCTAGAAAAATGAAGATCTTTGAGAATGCTATTTTGAAACTGATGTACCAATGGATGCATAGGTGGGTTGAAGGAAGATTTATGATATACAAATTTATCACCACTATAGTTTCTAGTATCACCAAAAAACAATTTAAGATTAAGATTTCGACAAAATGATACCACATCCTGAGCCAATATATCCTCAGAAACCATGAAACCAGGTACAAATGAAAGTCCTTTATTCAATACCGACACATGAATAGGTGATAAAACAAAGTCAGACAAATTTAAAACATTATCATTAACATTGACATTTATTGCTGCATGACCATTTTCAAAAGACTTTGTATGTTGTTTATACTTCCTGTGTTTCCTCCCCCCACGTTGGTATCTGGGCCTAAAGGAATAGGGCCAGGAGTCCTTTGGGGGACAGTGACCCTGATACTGACTGTAGTTCATTGTCAGTACATGATGAAATATTCTCAGTTGAAGAGCCAGAGACTAGGCTTGATTTTTTCAGGATGGAACGAGGTCTTTTTCTTTTAGGTGTCCTTGTGGAAATGGGTGTAAATCTTACCTGTTTGGTATAATGTACAAAAGGATTGGCACTCTGATAGTCACCCTGATCCCTCTGAGATTTCTTAATTTTCTTGGTCCGTAACTGCTCCTCTAAAATATTAAGATCTGTCACTACCTTATTCAATTGTTTATTAAAGAAGGTTTCCCCATCAAAGGGCCTCACATTATCAACCAGCTTAGTAACCGTGTCTATTTCCGAGTCAATAACTCTATCATAAAACTTGGATAGAGCATCCACAAAGGACATGGTAGCCTGTTGTTGTACTGATAACCACTGGTCAGTAAGTTCCTGGTCAGCAGACCCCACATGGGGTTGAATACGTATTCTTAGCCCCTGGGGGTAATCCCCTTGGCCATGTAGGCCTTAAATAATTTTGAATGCCAAATGTTCGATCTAAGTGTTCTAAGATGTTTATGTAGTTGTTCAAATGCTAGTCCACAAATAGATTCAGGGTTAGATTGTTCCATAACACTGGAGTTTTCTTGTGAGAGAGAACCCAGGCCAAATGCTCTGAGGTCCTCCCTATCTGCAGATAATCCTGTAACCAAACTGGAAAGATCCATTCTTAACAATAAATGCTGACAATAATAGTACAAGACCATGCCAGCTACTAAATGGAATTATTAAAGGGACAGTGACAGCTCAGAGTAAGTAAATGGAAAACCTATAAACAATTGTTTAATAAATTGTGGCTGCGCCCCTTAAATATGCAAGATGATTATTGCCAAGCAAATATAATGGCTGAGACCAATGACATAGAACAATATACTGAGACAGGAAAATAACTGACCACCGGGTCAATACAGCAACACCCAACTCTAAGGTGTCTATAGAAAACAGACACCATCAATACAACGATATATTCAAATATGATATATAAAGACCAATTTGTTATGGTCAATATAAACCATTATTGCTGATCTGTGAAACCA
The DNA here is from genome assembly GCF_019279795.1 of Protopterus annectens. Classification (NCBI taxonomy): domain Eukaryota; kingdom Metazoa; phylum Chordata; order Ceratodontiformes; family Protopteridae; genus Protopterus; species Protopterus annectens. The sequence goes on from NC_056729.1 coordinate 133,406,985, forward strand.
CCTGAAATGGAACCCAACCTATACGTGCACCAAGAAAATTGAAATATAAAGAATAAAATGATGCAACAATATAATGAATATTATATATAAATTGACTATGAAAAAGTCATAGCCTCAATCTACCCTATACAAAAAGTAATGGTGTAAAGAAAAAACCCTTTGCAAATACAAACTTAGGAAATGAATAAACAGACCAAGGTGCAATTACTGAAGATTTTTTTGGTCCAAGAGGGACTAGCCCCATTCAACAGACTTGCTGGGACCTGATTATATGTTGTTGGAATATGTCCAAAAACAAAGGACAATAATAATAATAAGAAGAAAATAGTACGTACTTTTGCCAACCCCAATAATAACAGCAAATAGTAAAAATGCTTCCAGAAGTAAAAAAATATTGTATGTAAAAGAATAAAATTTCAATTAGAGTCCAAAACTACAGAAATCGTTGAAATAATCATGTAGATTATTCCACAAAGTGATGTTGATGAAGACAAGTCCCAAAATCCAATATGGCCAGTTCTTTCATAGAACGCAATTGCAGATGGAAGAAAACAGTACCTGTATACACTCACTTTTGTACTTAACTTGGCCCTCTCATACTAAGCCATGGATCCCGAATGAAAAAGTTTACAGTCCCTTCCAATAGGTCGCTTGGTCCTTATTTAGTTGAAAATACAAAATATGGTAAAAATTAGATGTTGGTTCACACAAAAAGTCAAAACCAAGCAAAACAAACTGTTCGTTGCTAATAATGTCGACCAAAACACCCATGCATATTGTAAAACCTATGCGAAAGCAAAGGCAGTATAAGAAAAAGGCTATATGCACAAATTTAAGATTGGTCAAAACCACACAACCTAAATTTCTCTTAGTAAAATGTTAAATTATGTCGTCCATACCAATACACCGGTAAAAACCACCAAACGTCCTGATATAAACACTATATCCCAATGACGATAAGAAAATAGAAAAAACAGTACCTTTGTCCACAAAGATGTAATGTGAACAAACCAAGTATCCTTGAAGGGTGGCAAGAAACTATCCAGAGCATCAAAAAATCCTCAGATATTAAGAGTCTAAAAACATGAGGGCAGAAATAAACAGCATATCAGCCAAAGAAATGCTAACAGCTCCTGCTCGCTCGTCAAAGCTCCATGTGGATGGAAAAAACTGAAGACAGTTGCGTGACGCTGCAGATGGCTTCAAATGGTAAACCAGGAAAAAGGACGCCAAACCGACAGTCTCAGTAAAGGAACAATATTTTCCAAAGGCAGAACCAATGTGAATTCAAAAATATATCCAAAATTGGAATACAATATAGATGGGTATGAGACTGCAGAATAACTGCAGTCAGTAACAGGATCACCGGCCCCCAGCAGGAATAAGAAGGAAGCGTAACATCAAAAAGAGAACGCCTGCACGGCAGGCAATTGCACGGCTCAAGGCAGTAACTTGGTCAGACAAAAACAAAATGAGCCAGCATACAGTGACCTGGAACAGTTTATTGGTAAAAAAATATGAAAAACAACAAAAGACTCAGACCGGTTTTGGCCAGATTAAATCACAGCCTTCATCAGTGTAAAGAAAAAACATCAATTGTTGAACCTTAAGTAAACCCATCTATAATCTCATTGGTTGTGTCTAAAAATATTCATTCAGACCAGGTGGGAATAATCCACCCAGTTTTACAATCCATTTTTTCTCTTATGACTGCATGTGTATGTGTAGTCACATGTATATGTACACATATATATATATATACATATATATATATATATATATATATATATATATATATATATATATATATATATATATTTATAAATATGTATACCTGTATCTGCATATCAGTGTCTGTGTATCTGTAGCCTGGTAATGTTGATGGCTGCCACATAATACATTACCCATGGGAGCCAGACTGTATTACATGATATGTTACCAATAACAGCCTGACATCATACAGGTGAGATGTAGTACTGGTAACATCGTGTGCTCATGTTATCACTGGCCCGGGTTATGGGATCTCCAACACTTGGTAGTGTATTGCAGGGTGGACGTGTTTGGCTGGGGGGATGCCTATTTGTACAACTCGTATAGTGTGTGGTTCCTCTCAACCCCATTAATGTAACATGTAGCCTGTTACACTCCTCTCCCTAACAGCTACATGTGCCTTGCAGTACCAGCACAACAGTGTTGTACCAAATGGTCGGTATGCACGGGAATCCCATTGAAGTCTGCCACGTGTGTATGTGTGCATGTGTGCATATCTGTAGGGTACACCATTCCGAGTCCACATACTCCTATTACAATACACATTGCCACACAGTAGTACGGATATTGTTGTTGTCACCCATAGGTGTGGCAACGCAATGTAACACCCTACTATGCCTGTGGCATGTGCATCACATGCATATCCCTGTGGTACCACTGTTGTGATATGCAATGGGTTGTTTTGGCGTCATGGCCAATGTGTGATAGTGGGTATGTTAGAGTATCAAGATGGGTTCTAGTGTGTACAATATCCAGTGGGGGTTGTGGGTGCTGTGTACATTGTTGTTACACCATGGTACACCTGGTATATGGCCCACGTGCCACTCTCAGGTGGCCAATGTCACCATTACCCATGCAGGTAACAGATAACAGAATACAGCCCAGTTACACATGTGCTGTGTGCAGCCTACCTGTAACACATTGGACACATGGACTAGTTAGTTAGCAACTATATAACCAGGTCTCTAAGATGTGTGTCTACCTGTTATGTGTCAGTCAATGTGTATATGATGGTATGACACACTATGTATTCTCCATATACAAACATTACATCCCCATTACCATATTGTATGTGTCTGTGGATGGTCTGCCTGTATCATGTGACCTGGTACACACCTCACCCTACAGATGGTGTCATGTGTGCAATAACAGCCACACAGTTCAGTAGCACTACATACCTGGGTTGGGGTCTAGACACAGTGTCGCCAAGTAATGATGTGTGTGTGTATGTGGATGGGTTGACATAAGGGTGCGGATTATACCTGTACCAGCAGGCCACCGGTCAATTTTGCACAGCCAATAACTGTTATACATACATGTGGCATATGTGCAACTGTACACCACATATGTCACGGCCATGGCGTCACCACACTGACATACCCTTGTGGAATATGACTGCACACCATCCTCCTGCTGACACATGTATGTGTACTGCACAAATGGATGACAGTATGGGGATAACAATTGGTGTTACCAACAGATGTGATGCATCATAGCTGCATGGCTACACTACGTGACATGTATGCAGTACACATTACCTCTAACTACATTCTACACTGCAGTACATTGTGGCACTCTATCACAATCATCATGTGCATCAGAACCATGTTAGCCTGTCCCTGCATCACTGTTATGGATGACAGGGATGTGGCACAGGTATCGTCATATGCACAGGGTGTGTGAAAGTCATCTTAGCTGCATGGCTACACTACCTGACATGTATGCAGTACACATTACCCCAACTTCATTCTACACTGAAGTACATTGCAGCACTCTATCACAGTCACTGTGTGCATCAGAACCATGTTAGCCTGTCCCTGCATCACTGTTATGGATGACAGGAATGTGGCACAGGTATCATCATATGCGCAGGGTGTGTGAAAGTCATCTTAGCTGTATGGCTACAATACCTGACATGTATGCAGTACACAATACTCCTGACAACATTCTACACTGCAGTACATTGTGGCACTCTATCACAGTCACCGTGTGCATCAGAACCATGTTAGCTTGTCCCTGCATCGATGTTATTGATGACAGGGATGTGGCACAGGTATCGTCATATGCACAAAGTGTGTTGCAGGTGTGCCAGAGGTCGAGGTTGGTCCAAACATGTGCCACCATGAGTGTGGGTGAGGGGTGTGGTTCATGGATTGGGGCATGGTGATGTGGTGTGTGTCGGTATGGAGTCACCCTAGGTGTGGTTGCATAGTGTGTGGGTATCCATGCACACAGTTCCGCCATGTAGCTGCCCTATACGGGTGATGCTGGACAGCTGCAGACTTTACCTTTCAGGGTGTGCAGTTTACTGGCTCCAGCCTTGGACTTGCTGACTGTGCCTGCCAGGGGTTCCATGGGCACGTGCAGGTACAGACCTTTAGGTGCTACTCTCCCCTGATGATGACATATGTCTGCTGGAACCATGTCCTGCCTGGGACTGGCCAGGGCCACGTGCACGAGGCCTGCTGTAGTGTGGACAGCAGTGGTATGCTGGGGCTGGTACTGCCACTACGAGAGTGGCTGGGTGTCCTGGCATGTCCACATTGACCACCAGCTGCTGGTGTCTCTGGTCTACATCCACACGGCCATTGCACCACTCCCACCACACATTCTAGCACAGACATACCATGGTCAGGAGGCCAACCATCTCACCCTACCATCTATCCATGACTTCGGTATATTCACGGAAGGCACCAGCGAGTTCATGAAGGTTGCCACTTACAGCTGCGAAAGCAGACCTCTGCAGCCCCAGGTGTGCATTTTCATATGTGCCTGTGCCTCCATTATGGCCTGAAACATGCTCCTGGTGGTACCAGTTGTGGTGCCTCTGCCAGGGGCATGATGACCTGCAGTCCTCCCACGAGCACCATGGTACATCTGCCAATGTGGTGGCCTTCCAGACATCTGCCTATGCTGACTGTGAACCGACACAGTTGGCATGGACACCACTCTTTCCTCGTCATTGCCACCACACGCCAACTGTCCCACTGCTATGGCCACATGTGATGGGGTTTGTAGGGGCAATGTAACTGTGTGCAGGCTTTGGGTGGCTAGGAGGGTGATGACAAATGTTGGCGCAGTGTCAGCCTCTGACAACACCACCTGTGTCTCACCTGTACCATCATCATCGGTGTCTGTAGGGACACCTACCTCAGTTTGCGTGCAGGAAGGACCATGACCCACCTCGCCACCTGTGGGGGAAACAAATACACATGTTAAGACCCATACAGCAGTGCATAACAGTACACACACTCACACATACTCACACTGATAGCCACCTTACTACCTCACTTTCCCTGAGTTTACAGACAGTCCCACAGTCAGTTGCATATGTTTCGCATCCTGCATGGCACTTGCTAATATACACGCATCACTACAGCCCATTAACATATCATACCTCTCCATGCCTACAGGTGTGGTTACAACACCTGACCTGTTACTCCATCACCTCCCTGACTTGGGTGGAGTAGGTTGTACATGGCCTCACTGCTGTCACCCTGTATTACCCTGTGTATGGGCATTAATGGTGTATGAGGCCCCTATATGGTTGGGGCTGCTACATTCACTACATATGTCACACACCAGAGCCTCATACTACAGTCATGCTCAGTCCATGCCTGCTGCACAAGAGACCCATCATGTGGACAACAGTATTACCTGGATACACTCACTGATGGGCTGTGCTAATTCTCCATTGAATTTGTAGTGCTGCATATGTGGGTAGCCAGTTACCTATCTGCTGCTGGCAATATGATGTGTATACCTGGTATATACTGCACCTCCCAATGCATGCTCCATGCTACAGACCTTGTTATGCTATCAGCTGTCCTGTGTTCACATACCTGACAGGTTGTCCTGGTGTCCCATGTCTCACTCCATGTACAGCACAATCCCAAGGGGAAGTACCGCCATGTGGTCAATCCCAATATCGCCTGCGCATACATGGACACCCACACACATACACACACACACACACACACACACACACACACACACACACACACACACACACACACGTACACACACATCTGACATGCATCATCCACAATCCACTAGATTGCACTTGCAAACACAAACACACACACACACACACACACACACACACACACACACACACACACACACACACACACACCCCACACTCCTACATGTGGATTAGCACAACATCTGTACACACAGTCCTCCCATAACCCTTCTGTCAACATGCATTACATATTTTGCTCAACAGCATGCAGTGCAACTATAGTGACATCATGCTAGTGGCAGTATACATGTGTGTGAGGCATGGGCTTTGTTGGTAGGTGATGGCCCTTCCCCATGTTAACACTCCACCCATGTACAAAGTGTTACTGTGGACCTGTTCCGCACCCTGCCTTGCACTGTGCACCATAACTTGCAGTTGTAGAAACCATTGATGTTTCTGTAGTACTGTCGGTTATGTCAGCTCCAATGCTCACAGCCCCTATGTGTTGTAGCAACTCATACCTGAGATGATATGTGAACAGCTATCAGCTGTGGATGCCTGATGTCTCCGTTACAGATCACAACCTCAGCAGTGCATATATGACCAGTACATGACTATTACACTGACAACCAGCGGACCTTACCATGACTGTGAGGGGTGCCCTACATATGTCCCAGACCTCTGCATGATTGCAAGGTCTACTCATGTGCACATCCCTTGGAGTGCACACACTCCTGTCACGAGTGCTGTGAGGTAAGGGTTACATCTACAATGTTTACTTAACCTGATTGTGTGCAGCTGCAGCCATAGTGGTGTTGAGTCACACATGTCCCTACTGTAGGCCATGTGTCCCGCCACAGTTCACATCCCTGTGGGCACATTGCACATTGACAGGATGTTAGTTTTCTTGCATGTGTCTGTTGTACCCTTTTGATACCCCAGCATGGTCTCTACTGTGATGCAATGCATTTCACAGCAACAAAACATGAACGTGTACAGCATGCAGTATGGGTAGGTGTGTTAGACATGTGCATGGGATATCCCATAGCTATTACATGCCCAGTTTACCATCATGCATGAACACGAACCATACTCACTAGCTATGGCCTGCTGCCGTGGTGGTATCCTGGAGGGACCTACATAGGAGTGTGAGAAAGCTGCTGTCAGTGGCCACAGCTGTGGCTTTCATAAAATGTGAGTTCAGCATTACGTTACATCAACAGTAGAATTACACAATATTATAGCTTATACACAACTGTTTATTACTACTACACAGCAGCAGACTATGTATATGACATGTCAGTTTTGCATGATGTACCTATACAGATGCAGATGCATACCCAAGAGTAGGGCACTGATGTGCCCTGGGGCCTTACCTGCACACTCCTCAGCTGGTGTGTCATTGGCACCCACCTGCAAGATGTGGCCTGCCAGGTGTTGATGCTGCAGGTGGACAGATGCCACAAGGTTGCTGAGAAGCTCCTTCACACAGGTGAGGGGTGGATGGGCGGGTTGCCCCCCATTGCGACGTGATCCCCCCTTACAGCAGCTACACGCCACTGTACATGATGAAGCAGTTTGGTGCAGTGATGCCGGACCTGCTCATAGCTGCAGTTATGCAGTCCGACAAAATTGACCCTGTGGACTAGCTCGTTCCACAGGGTGGTCCTCTCCTGCTGGTCATGGCCTGTCTGCCCAAACAGCAGTATGTAGTGCTGTACCAGGTGGTTGATAATGATGTCTGTCTCAGTGGCACTGTATGCGGGAAGATGACTATGCGACATGTTTCCTGGAAGACATAAAGTTGGAAACAGGTCTGAGCCACCCATACAGCAGGGTTACCATAGTTCTTAATAAACATATTTGTCTCCCCCCACCATATCAGCTACAACAAACCATTCATACACTGCAATTGTTATGTCAGCTGCTTACCTACCATTGGGACATATGTTGTATTGTACCAAGCTTTGTGCTATGTGTTTGTAGCCATGCTCCCTGTGGGGACACTTATCTTTGCTGGCCTGTTACAAACTATTTCACCTGCATGCCATTGTCAGTGCCAGTATATATATATATATATATATATATATATATATATATATATATATATATATATATATATATATATATATATATATATATATATATATATATATATATATATATATATGTATGTATGTATATGTGTGTATAAATATACATCTGTGTACATATATGTTTAGATATAAGTTGTACGTTGTTGATATACTTATGTCTATATGAGTGTCTGTGTATCTGTACACATACATGTCACATTCTGTATTTTACAGATATGTGGAGTGCATACAGACATCTGGTCCACATTCTGTAACTGTCTTTTATTCACAGCTGCACTGTTCTGCCTTGCTGCAACACAGATAGGTGCCACATGTGAACACAGACTAACATTAGAGTGGTAAATATGGTGTGAGATTGCTGGTATGCCTATTACACACCTATGGCATTTGTGCATGCTACATTACACATTAACATGACTGTCCTGCAAGTGCTGGGCTCTGACACCCATGTGTCTATCATGATGGCAGTACATCCACCACCAGCTATTGTCCACACTAACATAACATACACAGATATTATGGCTGACATCTTTGTCATTCATTGCTGATCTGCACAGTTGTCGGGTATGTCCCACTGCTTACAGAGACAGACAGTATTGCCCAGAGCAGTTGTTCAGCGGGACATCATTACAGGGACAACTACAGATGGCATATATCAAACATTCTACATCATATATCCTATTAATCTATACCACATACTACATTAAATTACATACAGGTATGTTTTACATACCTTTTACTCTTTGGACGGGTGTGACGCTTTCCTGGTTTTTGCTTGTAGGTATTTGTTTCCCACTGTGTGAGTTTCATTTTATATTGTCTTTTTTTTTTCTCTCTCTCTCTCTCTCTCTCTGTGTCTCTTCCCCTCTCCAGTAGAGCGAATGTGTTGGTTTGAATGGATTTCAGCATGGTTTTTGTAGGTGATGCATATGATCAGGTGATGGGCTCTGCACCAATCAGTGTGCAACAGTTGCTGACTCCCTGCAGCCTGCCGTGTAGTGATTCAGTTGACCATTGTCATGGCAACCCAGTACTATAAATTGCTTACTCATGTGGGAGTTATCGCTTCACATTTCCAGTATGGAGGACATCCTTCCTGTATGTGGGCAGCAGTGTTACAGACAGCAGGTTGCAGTACCTATTACAGCGGGGCTTACAGACACAGGGCAACTACACAATCATAAGAAGTTCCAGACCAACAGAGTGAGTAGTGTTGTTATGTGCATTGTATATTGCTGGTCTTGCAGTGTTTGCATGTACCTAGTAGTTTAGGATGGAATGCAGTCTGTCTGCATAGCTCTCAGCAGTGGGTCTATCCACATGATGGCCAGTGGATTGTCTGCTTGCTTTTGCCTGTGCACCACACAGGTCTTGTCCTAGATATATCCCCAGCAATCTGTCTGTTGCGTGCTATCAGTACATGGCTACTTCCAGTTGTGTTCCTGATGTGTTATTCCTGCATAAGGGCATGTTGCAATGAATCCTGTAACACCAGCAATTTGCAGGGTGTGTAACAGCAATATTACGAGTATGGCCCTGTGTTCCTGCCTCTGTCCTCCACATATATTGTTGACTTTGTCCTGCTGTGATACGGTTAGGGGTTGTTCGGTATTGGCCTATCATTATTTACTGCTAACATTCCTGCTATCATCCCAGTCATATCATGGACTCACAAGACATTTGTTGGTCAGGGTCCGTACATGTGACAGATACATAGACATTATCACAGGTAATAAATGTTCCCCTAGGCCTTGACTACAGGGTGTAACTGGCGGCTGCTGAACTACATCTGTTATTGTTTATTGTTACCTATCTTGATGGCAAATCCTTTGTCTACAGTTGTACGAATTGACAGGCTTGGCCTGGACAGCATAGTATGTTATACATCCGCACTGTCTGCATCTACTGTTTTGCATGGGCCTTGCATTTCTCACTGATTAAATAAGTCCAGATCTATGTGTTGTAAGTAATGGCATACATTATTGTAAAATACACCATTAAAGGTTGTCTGTGTATACATACCAGTGTGTCGTCTCATGTCCTTTGAATAGTGAGTGGGTCTATGTGCAATGCAGTACCCCTGTTCAAGTATAAATGTCATTTAGTAGGTTATACAGCAAAACGTTGTTGATATACCAATTTCACATGGAAAATAGAATGTGCTGCAGTGGGCCTCGAACCGGGAATGCATGCGCATTAGACTGATGCTCTGCCCATTACACTATTGCAGTTCTACTTAATTTGCATATTTCTACCTTAATGTCATACCCATGCTCCCTTTCCCTGGCCCCTGAGCTCCACATACACACCATCCATACATTCTCCAGTTGCTAGCCCTGCCATACTACACCTTGACACATTTCCCTCTCTGCACGTCTTGGTACTCCTCCATTTTATGTCTCGATGTAACCTTCTGTAGGCTCTTCATCTATTTTGTCCATGTACGTTCGAGCCTTCCCTTGATCCTCCTCCGATACTGGAGGAAACATCATTGTGACCCACAAAGTCCGGTGCTTCCTGCCAGGGACGGTCCTGTTGTTGTGTCACGAGTAGTCTTTGCTGATCTACACTGTTTCTCCCACTGGTAGCATCCTGTCAGGGGTTTGAGAAGCAGTGGTTTGCTCACACACCAGACCAGCCTCATCTCCCGCTTCCACAGATGAAGCATGCCCCCATGGCGTGCCCCATTTTCTATTCCTCTCTTCAGTATTATACAAGACTACTGTTTTCACAGTATGTGTGGACAGGCACTGTTCATTGATACTCATAACCTGCTCAGAATACTGTGATTGAGCACTGTGCACATGTTTGCTGGTATTAATGTACATACTTACATACATTTCCTACACTGTTGACTGACTGTGCCGGATGATATGTTTGTGATAACAGCAGCTGATTGTATATCTGCCATGCCTTCGTGGTAACTCACTTGGACTATAGTGTGCAGGGTGTGGAGGGGTGGGAACCTGGGAGTGCTGATTATGTTGCTGTGGGCTACAGCATGCTTAAGGCACTGTGAGGGAAATGTAGGCGGGTATGCGCTGGTGTGCACGAGGCTCAGAATTACTGACCTTTGGTTATGGCGTCTTACACTGGGTTCGCCACCACATTGCTTAACCAGTGTGGGCATTGCTTATCGCCACCCAAACAGGTGTACTCCCGCTTGCTGCTGCATACCCCTGTGCTACTTCATGAACATGTTGGTATTATTCATGCTTAAGTCAGGTGTACATGTCAGGTATGACTGTTCAAGAAGATCAGTGTAAGGTGATGTGGGATTCCAGTTTAGCAGTTCTTGATGGGTTACACTCAGGTAATCGGGTTAGGTTTAGTTATGCCATACCTGTGTTGAAGAGTAGATGTGAATAGTGAAGGTGTATGTGGGTAGGTGGAGGGGGGACATTTTAACTGTATAGTAGGCCATTTGACTGATTGGTGGGGGAGCAGTAGTGCAGGTTTGCAGGGTGCTGGGATATGTATGCGAGGTAGAACAGGAGGTGTCAGTGTCAGTAGCTGGTGTAGGGGTAGGGAGTGTTAGTTGGGGGGTGGTGGACTTCACCAGGTGGTGAGCAGATGGTGATCCAAGTGTGCTTGGGTTTTCCCTTCATGTGTTATGTACATGTGTCGTCTGGGACAGCTGCGGTAATACACCTGTGTTGGGGTTACCAGATTCTGCCAATATAGTTGTGTGGAGGGTGTCACCTACTTGTGACTGTGAACATTGCTAGGAATGAAACAGAGGTCGAGAGGTAAGTGGTGTTACTGGGCCACACAGAGGGGCTGATAGTAGGGGACATGTCCAGGGATGTGCAGGATGGTTGACGGGAAGGTCCACAGCTGACCATTTCTTCTACAGTGACAGCTGTGTATATACCCTGCATTTGGAGGTAGGTTTCGGCACTCACACCCCTGGGTGGGTGTGGGGACAACAATAATACCTTGTGATGCCACGTAGTTCAGCTTACATGTCTACAGTGGGTTGTTATGACCATGTGTTCTTTGGTGTTATTTTGTGGGATTTGCAACAATACATCTGGTTATACCGTACTTTGCCATGTAAAATAGACTGTGCTGCAGTGGGACTCATAGCGGGAGTGGCTGCTCATTGGGTGGTGGCTCTGCCCAATGAACACTATTGCTTACATCCCTGGGGCAATCCGAATAGAACCACTCCAGCAAACACCTGCACGCCTAGACCCATAATTACATACCCATAATTCCCCCACCCGCACCTCCTCTACAGCACTCATTCTTACTCTGGGTGCAGGTTGAGTCTAAACACACCACTACACACTGTTCACTCTCCACTTCAGAGGTCCCATCTCGTACATTGTCTCGACCCATGGGTCATCAGGCTTTCCCACCCTTGTAGTTTGGGTACATACATGCTCCACCTTGAAAGGTTATTGCACGGGCGTCCTCCTATAACAAGACAATTTTTGGGGTGTCCCGCAAGGGATGCTCCTGTCTCTGTTCCAAGATTAGACTTAGTGGGTCCATTGTGTCCCCCCTGGTTGTATCCTGCCTGTGGTCTGGGGAGCAGTGGATTGTTTACATTGTTTGTGTGTTTGTTTGTATGTTTCCCTTGTCTAGCTGGGGGGGTTTAATGATATGTGCTACAGGTTTATTGATTGGGCCCCACACCTCCATTGGCATGGCCTGTGAACATATGTCATTCTTAAGTACTGTATCATTTCATAGCTATATATCTGTGTATATCAACACACACACACACACACACACACACACACACACACACACACACACACACACACACATATATATATATATATATATATATATATATATATATATATATATATATATATCTATATATATATATATATATATATATATATATATATATATATATATATATATATATATATATATATTGATGTATATATATCTAATGACATGTGGATGTATGGGTGTCTGCATATGTATATGTCTATATGTGGGTATTTATATCTATGTCTGTCTATGTATGTATACATTTGTACTACAGAGAGGGTTATGGGTATATATACAAACACACATACCTCTACATATTTAGCTACATATCCTGTAATGTTGACTGGTATTGCTGGATACTGTGTTTCGTGTGCATACCAGCCAACCTTGTGTGCCATGTATGCTTTGCGATACCTACAACTAAATCCATTAGTGTACACAGTCATTCATGACATCTATTATTAGTACCAGGAATACATTCATCCCATGCAAGACAACCCGAACATTGGGTATTCAACCTTCGTCTACACCCAGGGTTACATAGGTACCCTTGGCTATGTGCATGGACTACGGAATGTGCCACACCTAGGATACTTGGGTCGGGACATCATACGGGATGGGTCCCGAGGGGGGTGGGGAACAACGTGTGGTGGTGTGGTAGCTATGGGCCAGTAACCAGAGTAGGGATGGTGGCTGCGTGTGTGCTGCGAGTGGGCAGAAGTGGAACTGTGGGTTATGCATGTATGGGTTGGGGATGGCATGGGTTGGATGTGCTTGTACTGTACGGCCCACCTAGTGGGTGGGGGAGAGGGGTATGTGATGTCAACATGTGAAACATAACAGAGGGCTAATTTAATTCCCTAGTTCAATGACAGAAGTACAATACAATGAGCTTGGTAGTGTATTGCAGGGCAGACGTGTTTGGCTGGACGGGGGGTATGCAAATTCGTATGTGACATATATTTTTTGGGGCCTCTCAGGCCCATTAACGGTGCATGTGGACATATATGTTTCTGTTCATCTACCATTGGTATCTACAGATGCCTGGCCATATATCCCTCTGTGGGTATATATATATATATGTGCTTACATATTTCTAACTATGTCCATATATACCTACGGAGTCATATATCTGCGTACATGTATGTCACTTGATGTGTATATGTGGACATATAGATGTTGACATATATATGTCTAGTTATCAGCATTTGCATGTGTATTTGTTCATATATTTGTACATATATGTATATATTTCTGGATAGTTTTACATATATATATATATATATATATATATATATATATATATATATATATATATATATATATATATATATATATATATATATATATGTGACTGCATCTATATATATGTTGTATCCATTTAGATAGTAATATATTTGCACACACACACACACACACACACACACACACACACACACACACACACACACACACACACACACACACACACACACACACACACATGTCTAGCTGTAGGTATACATTCGCTGTACTGTTGCATGACTGGGCTGGGGTTATGTTTCTGACAACATACAACTTCTGCATATCTGGCATGGCTTAGTGGTAAATCATTTTGTGTATGGTATGCATGGTCCTGGGTTCCAGCCTTGCAGAAGCTGTTTGTTTTGTTACTGGGCAGAACACCGGCTGTTGGATACGGTGTGCTTAAGGCACTTTCAAGCAGTTGTGAGCGGGTTTGTAAGCACAGCTGACTTCCAGTCACAGTGTCTTACACCCAGTTAACTTCTCCTTTACTTAATCTGTGTCAACAGTGCTTGACCCCACGCAAATGCACTTGCACATACTTACTAGTGCTTACATATGCTTAGTACTGCTTATCTGTGCTTATGCCTGCTCACTGCTGGCTTATTCCTTAAGATACTGACTCTTCACATATGCATTTCCTGCAGTACTCTGGTTCATAAAAAGTATGTTATTTAGTGGGTTTTGCATTACAAATATTGCTTATACCATGCTTTGCCATGTAAAATAGACTGTGCTGCACTAGGACTCGAACTGGGAATGCCTGCTTGTTAGGCGAACGCTCTGCCCACTACACTATTACTGACATGCTTCATCTGTATATATCATCCTTGTTATCCTCTTCAGCCTTTTGGGCTGCTTTCACTGTGACTGAGCAGTGGGCACTCCTGCGCACCTACGGTTAGCTGTACTTGGAGCTTTAGACAACAATATCGAGGTTTTTTCTTTTCATCTTTATGTCTTGTTGCTGTTGTACGCATGGAGGACTGTTGGTGGGGTTATGCAGACACCTATGAGTGGCCTCGCTCATTTATTTCCACTTTCTGCTGTTCTACTTTGCAGAGGCATGTTTATTCTGAGTGCTCTGCTCTCAGACACACCCTCTGCACTCGTACACGCTCCGTGTATGCCTCGGAGGTTGGGCACTGCTCCTTCATTAATATGCATGGCGCGCTGCCGTCCTGCTCCTAAGCGGCCGCTTCCATGCAGGACTAGACTAGTCCTGCACAGAAGATTAGTAAATCTGGGGGACTATTTTTGAGACTAGTCAGATAAGGGAAAGATTTCTAGAAGAATATGAAAAAAAGAAAACTGTGCACAGTGGAACTTATATGTATTTTATTTTATTTATTTTATTTTACATTTATTTACTGGGGAAGTCCGACTGGGCATGGGTCCTTTTCAGCGGAGGCCCGGGGAGAAAAGCTCCACAAATAATGTTAACAGAACAGTAATAGCGTACGATTTGAATTCATGCACAATGTTAGTCTACATTTTGTATTCATACAGTACAGTACAGTATATTAATAACATTCAACATTAATTAACATATGGCATAACATAATAGTTTCAACAGATATTAATTGATACATTGTAGCAGCTGCCATTAAATAAAGCAAAGGGAAGGAACAGGTGGATATAATAATAAGAGATATGAGGAGAGAAGTATGGAATGAGGGTTTGATAGATGAAGAGATAAAAGGAAAGAAAGGAGGGTCCTGGTATTAACCTGGAGTGCCACAGTGCAGATACTTGAGTTCAGTAAATGTAATTTTAAGGATTTTTTAAATTCATGTGTGGAAGGTATAGCAGTGATGAGAGGGGGTAATTTGTTCCTTTGTTTGGCAATTGTGTTAGAGTACAGGGATGAACCAGCAGCATTACTGTCTTTAGTTACTTTGAGTAGAAGTTTGTTAGTGGAGCAAAGGTTTCTGGTACAGGAGTATGGAATTATTAGGTGTTGTAGAGAAGGGGTTTTCTAAGAATGATGTAGAATTTTATGTGACAGGATAACTTGATTGTAAAGAAGTAGTTTAGGAAGATCAAGCCAATTGAGCTGTTTAAGAGCTAGACAGTGGTGTGATCTGTAGGGACTGTTAGTAGCAAATTTGGCGATTTTGTTATAACAGACTTCAAGTTTGGTTAGGTCAGATTTTCTAAGGTTCGTGAGGACTGGAGAGGCATATAGTAGTGTAGAGATGAGATGAGTGTGTGCAATAGTGGCCCTAGCGGAATTTGGTAAGAACTGTTTATTTCTATATAGTTTTTTTGTGTACTTTCTTTATGGTGAGGGAGATATGGATGTCAAATTTCATTTTACAGTCAATCACAACCCCAAAAAGCTTTGTGTGGGTATCAGGAGATATGATAGTTTTGTTATTGGATATGATGTTAAATGTTAGGCCAGGATTGATTTGTTGTGTCAGTTGGAATATAATAAGTTTTGTTTTGTTAGGGTTGAGTATTAGCTGGTTGCCAGTGAGCCAGGATTCAACAGAGAGAAAGGAAGCTTGAATTTGCTGGTATAGTTCTTGGAGGGAAGAGGAGGCACAGACTAATGTCGAGTCATCTGCATACTGGATGACTAAGGAATGGAGGGTGGAGACGTAAAGGTTATTTGTGAATAAAGTAAACTACAAATCTCCAAGAATGGAGCCTTGTGGAAGCCTTTTTTAGGGAAAATAAGAAAAAAATAATATTCAATTTAGAACTGAAGTAGAGAAAGAGACTTTGAAAAAACATTTATTATATTTATGTAATGATGTATTGAATTTATCAAAAGTGCATGACAGCACAAGTTTATGGACTGGGGCATCAGACTATAATGTGATATTGAAACTAGAAAATGACAGTATTGTGCATATTCCAAGTGTTATTGATGCTGAAGGTGATAGAGGCCTGGTTAGATATGGGGACAGCCAAATATGTGTTTTTTTTCTGGAAGAACAGATCATTTAATTAACAAATGTGAAAAAAGAAGATGTCTTTCATGTGGGGGCATAGGACATGAAGCAAAAAAATTGTGAATCAAAATGCTATAAAAGTAAAAAAGTGGGACATTGGGGGTGTGAAAAAAAAGAAAATGAAGCAGTGCTAGACAAAACAGAAGAAGAAGAATAGGGAAAAAGTACAAAGTTATAGAAAAAAACTTAGAAATAAAAAAATGGGAAAAAGATAGTAGTATTACTGATGAAGAACAAATGATACAAAAAGATAAAGTAAAGGAAGATTTAAATATAGAAAATATCGAAGAAGAAAATTAAGTTTAAGTGAGGATGATGACATTAAATGGAATATAGTTAAACCAAAAATAAATTATATTGGTAAAAGAGTGAGATAAAAGAAGGGGAAGAATATAGAATAAAGAAAAAAGAAAGGAAAAAGATGAATGCACATTATTTAAAGCAGAGGCATGTGTAAAGTTGTGTCATTAAATGTCAATAGTTTTAAGAAGTTGGAATTAAGTACAGGGATTTTGGTGTGGTCTAAACAGTTAGATAGTGAAGCTATTATACTAGAAGACACAACATTTTTGTCAAAATCAGAAAGAATTCAAACCAAAGTGTGCTGAGGAAAAATATGATATGTAATTTTTGGAAAGAGATCTGCTCAGAAATACTTATATAAAGATAACATTAAAATATTACATTTCACCTTTGTTATAGCTTGTAGAATTTCTATTATTGATGTAGGATGGATAGAACATGTTATGAGAATTATTGCAATATATGCATATGTAATAAAAAGGAGAGGGAAGAGATGTTTAGAAAGATAATACAATATGTAGCAGTTAACTTGAAGATAATTGTAGTAGGAGACTTTAATTGCAATCTAAGACAGCAACAAGAAGGCTTATGATGTAAAAATAGTAAATGACATTATGAAATATGCACAGTTAAAAATATGGAATTTAGAGACTTGGATGTATAGAAAAAGAAAAGAAATATATTAGTTTTATTGACAAAAAGCTTAGCAATACTTAAACAAGGAGTGTTGTTGACAGTTTTGTCAGACCATAGGGCAATTTGGATTATGAGAAAGGGAAATGATGAGTATATAAAAAAATAGTGAAATGTATCAAAAGAATAAATGTAGTAAAATGGAATGCAAAGGGGGAAAAGAAGTTATGACATTATGGCAAGATCATGTGGAAATGAAAGCATTTTATAACGATTGGTCAGAATAGTGGCTAAATTATAAATTGAAATATAAAAAAATGCTATGCAACATATGAGAAGAAGCTATACACGGGAAAAATAAAATGCAAAAATTTAAATAATGATATGATTGATGGTTTATAGAAGAACAACTTTTTTTTATTAAGGAACAGAAATTATATGGTCTGAATAAGAAAATATAGAACATTTATTGTATAAGCAAATATATTTTCTGAAAGGAAAAAAGAAAAATTTGCACCACACTTAAGTCAAATAATTAAAGAGAAATAGTGTAATGAGGGAAATCAAAGATTTGCAGGTAAAATGCATAATACACAAGAGGAGATTATGACTGTAGTAAAAGAACATATTAAGACATTTTTTAAAGAGCAGAGAGCAAAGACATAGAAAGAATGGAAAGTACAAACATTTTCTGACATGGAGAACAAGGTTTTAGAAAAATATATAAGAATCAAGGAACTAGAACAGACAGTAAAGGTAATGAATTTAGATTCAGCAGCAGGTCCTGACAGAATAGAATATAAGATGTATAAAATGGTTTATAAATGTATTAAATTAATGGTTAGAAAAATGTATCAAGTATAAAGAGTTATGCAGCGGTATCATTAGGTTTATACGGAAAAAGGGAGAGAAGGAAGATATGCAGAACTGGAGACCAATTTTATTAAATAATAGAGACTGTAAGATTGTTATAAAAATATTACAAAAAAGGCTAGAAGAAAAAGTAGGTAATGTAAATGAATATGTGTTTGGCTTAAAAGGAAAAAAGTTCAAGATTAATTGTTAATAATTAGGGAAATAGATGATGTAGTAGTTAGAAATGTTCAGGCAAATGTAATGCTAGGAGATGTAAGTAAAGCATTTGATTCAATTCATAACTCAGTATTATGGGCTATGTTTGATGTATATAATATAAGAGACTTTAAAATGTATGCATGTCAGCATACAAGTATAACATATTGAAGATTATGATAAATGGATAGCGAAGTGAAGATATAAAAGTAGAAATGGGTATTAGACAAGGCTGTCCATTGAGTGGTACATTATTTGTATTAGTAATGAATGCAGTATCAACATATATG
The DNA here is from genome assembly GCF_019279795.1 of Protopterus annectens. Classification (NCBI taxonomy): domain Eukaryota; kingdom Metazoa; phylum Chordata; order Ceratodontiformes; family Protopteridae; genus Protopterus; species Protopterus annectens. Next base: position 133,426,093 of record NC_056729.1, read on the forward strand.
AATATGGAGATGGATATTATGAGCTATATTTCAAATGGCATAAAATGCAAATTTTCTTAAATAATGCAGATGGTGTTATTATTATAAAAAAGAATGAAGCAAGTATGGATACAGTAATAAAACAAATGCAAGAAATTATTCAGGTTTTTGGTTTTGTATTAAATAAAGACAAAAGTGAAGGTTTAGGTTTTGAGGGAAGAATGACTGGTATCAATTTCAATAAGGATAAAATTAAGATCCTTGGGATAAACTTCAGGAAACAAGAAATTGTAAATTCCTATAAAGACAGAGAAAATAGAGGAAATAAAACATATGTGTGCATTTTTTAGAAATCTTTTAGGCTTTCCTTTATAAAGAAAGTCTATTTGATAAAGTCTGTGCTGTTAGCAAAGATTGCTTATCTAGCTGAAATTTATAGTCTTCATTTAAACTTAGAGAAAGATGTATATAACATAATATTTTCTTTTATTTGAGGATCGAGATCGAACCCTTTGAAAAGAGGGGTACTGTATATGAAAATCAAAAAAGGTTAATAAACCCTATAGTGTTTATCTTCTCATTAAATGTACATACCATAAGGAAATGTTTAAAGAAAAATGAATTTCATTATTAATAAAAATATTAAGTATACAATATAAAACAGAATGGTTGATTTTCCTAGTTCATGAAAAAGAAGGGTTTGTTTTAATAAAGAAATGGAAAATGATCAATACAAGATTATATTGTGAAAAATAAATGTGAATGAAATTGATAATAAGAGAAAAGAATGGTATGAAAAGATTTTGAAAAATATTATAGGATATATCCGTGGATGGAATTAAACATTGAAAAAATAAATGCCATCATTGTAAGAATGAAAAAATGTAAAAGACATAGAAAATCAAGATTTTTTTTATGGAGATTGTCTATACAAAAATTACCATTAAAGACATACGTCATATAAAAGTATAAAATATAGACTATGGTTATACTGGGGGAATTTGAAACTTGTTGAAAATGTTTTTTGAAAGGTAATATTCAAAAATATTATGGAGATTATAGAAAATAAATATGTGAATGAATTTAAAGATGTGAATAGTTTAAACATGAATATAATCAAATTTGGATATTATAGAAACAAAAATAAAAAAGAGGTCAAAAGCCTTGATAAAAAAAAAAATATTTGTTATATTACGGTTAATATTGAATCAGAGGGTTAAGGAAATTTTGTTTAACGAAAAATGGCAACATTGTTGAAAAAATAAAGTATCTGTCATGGAAATTGGAGTGGGGGGGTCTAAAAATTAAAAAGTATGTGATTTTATTTGATGAACTTAAGTGTAAAAAAGATGTGATTTGTAAATAGTGTACATATATATTATAAAGGGTCTATAGTATCGGAACGAAAACTTCAAATTCCGAATACCATATGGTCGACACCATATGGTTGAAGTTTGAAGTTTTCGAATTCAAAAAAAAAACTAAGACAGGCAAACTGTCATAAATTGTTTTATGCAGGGGGCAAGCCCCCCTGCACCCCCACATGGTGGGCTGCTCGTCCACACCCCCTGCTACTTAAATATACCAACGTCGAGATCGCAATACAGTGTGGAAAAAGCAGATTTCCATTTTCTGCACTGTAGTGCGTTCTCGGAGTTGGTATATTTAAGTAGCGGGGGTGTGAGGGCACAGCCCCCCATGTGAGAGGTGCAGGGGGCTTGCCCCCCTGCTTACACCCTTTTGTTTGTTTTTTTTTTTATTTTGAATAATTTTATTACAATTCGAAGTGTAAAGGCTTCTATCACTAAGACCTATTATAAATAATCAAAAACTATGTATATATTACAAATAACTAAGAATGTAAAGAATTATTGATTGTGCAAATAATTATTGGGTATGTAAATAATGAACCCCTGCACTTTCCAATAGGTGCTGTGGGATCTTTTACATCCACCTAATCTACCACCAACCAACATTTAGTTTGAGCCCATATTTAGTACGCTAAAACCTTTCTAGAGAGAGTTCATCCTTTGAGGGATTAAATGTCATAAGGTGACTTCATAAAAACTCCCAGTTTGCAATCATCTGTAAACCTTTTACCTAGAGGTCTTGCCTCTCTTCTCAGACATCTGAAAAGTATATGACAAAAAGGAGAGGTCCCAGCACTGAGCTCTGTGTGACACAGCTGGTCACTCTCATTCATTCTGATTAGGCACTTACAACATGCATTGTGTGGGTTTGTTTTTCAGTCACTTTGTTATCCATCTTATTGGGTTTTCAAAGCATTTGCCTTTTTTATGATGCCAATGTGGGATGGTGTCAAAGACCTTAGCATAGATGATACTGGTAAAGCTAATAACCAATACTTCCCTAGGTCAGTGTTAGGGTAGAAAAGGTGAAGTTAAAAAAATGTTTACTATGGAATCAGTAAGGTTTATCTAGTGATGACCAGAAAACAGCCTTGTATCATGTTGGATCTCAGGAAGTTAATGTTTTTTTAATCTCTTGTCTCTTGGCATTTAGGACCTGTTCTGAAATAATTTGGGAGTGGAAGCAGGAGCAAGTTAGAAGTGGGGATAAGTGCAAAGGAAGGCAGGGTGATTTTGGAACTAAGCTTGTTTCTGAGTATATTTATGATGTCTTTCATATCTGAAATGGGTAGAATCATCAGAGGTCATCTTGATACAGTATTGAATAATACCCTGAAGATTTCTGCCATAATTAAAGAAGGACATCTGATTATCTTTGGAAGAGCAAGCAATATTCAATTCTTACATGACTTTGTAGGATTTGATCTTGTACCTGAGTTCTTTACAGAACTTTTTAAGATTACATTTAGAATGAAGGCAATTGTGTTTTATCCTTAGGGATATGATTTTTTTTTTTATTCTGGAAATTGTTGTTAACAAGGTTTCACCATGAGTTTATTTTTAAATTTGCCATTATGCTTGTGACAAGTGGTGGCAAAGTCCTCAATGCAGGAAATCAGATGGGGTAATAGCTGGGATGCAAGAAATTGTTTTAGCTATTAGGTCCCTAGGGATAGATCTTTTAAATATCATTAAGTTGTCTGAATGCTAAAAGATTGGCCTTATGAATATACCAGAATTCCATGAAGTTGGTGGCTGAAGTCTTGCATTGGGTTTTTCCAGGAAAATGTAAGGGTCTACTTTAGAACAGTGAATGATGAGATGATCAAACGCTGTTAGAGTGAACACGAAATGTCAAACTGGCAAAGTAGTGAATGGCTGGAACAGCAAATTTTTTTCCCCAGGGAAATAAATCACTGGGCTGTCATCTGTGTTGTGCCGTTTCCTCCACTGTAGTGTGATCTTGGAGTTGGTATATTTAAGTAGGGGGGTGAGGGGGCACAGCCCCACTATTCATTTAGTGTTTAGTGGGGGGGGGGGTTGGGAACAGTGATTTTTTTCCCCTGGGGAAAAAAAATGCTGTTCTGGTTGTTCGCTGTCTTGAATTTCCGACATTTAGGGGTTGATATAACAATGTTCGATGATCTGATCATTCTTTATTATAATATAGACCCAAATGTAATGTCCTAATGGTCCAATTTGATGAATAAAGGTGACTGAGACTTTGTATGTGTAGTAGATAGTTCATGTATCAATGAGGATAAAGACCAAGAGATAAGAGAGCCCCATATCTGCTCTGAGGAACTGGACATAATAAAGCTGAAGAAGTGCTATGTACATTTGGTGGTGGTGGTGAATGTGAATGTCCACCAGTTGATGGATGGGTAGTTGAAAGCACCCAGGAAAATCTTATTTGGTTCAGCAGTTAGGGACTCAAGTTGTTCTGGGTAGATATCATGGACAGTGGGAAATATAACAATGATATGGTAGCCTGCTTTATTTGTTAACAAAAAAGTTATTTAGGAGTTTAGAGTCATTATCATGCTGAATTTGTCATGAGGTAATAGGATTACAGATGAATAAATATATGTTCCCACCATTGCTTGAAGATCTGAATAAGTGATAGGTGTTAAACTCAGGAAACTGGGAGTGTTCTCACAACACTGTAACCAAGATTCAGTAATTTTGGATAATACAAATGAGCAAGTGCTCAAGAGTAATGAAGGCTGTGAGGTTGTGTATTTTGCATATTAATTAATTAATTTATTTACTTACTATTTGGTAACATGGTAAGTAGACTGGTCCAGACATCCTTTTCAGCCACAACCCGGGTTCCGAACCAATAAACAGTACAATTAAACTTTAGTTAAACATTTCAAATACAATACATTGTTAGAATTACATAGCTGCAAAACTTCAGAAAGGTCATGAACAGTTATTACACAGTTTTTGTAAAGTAAATTGTTATACATTTCTTATACATTTCTATTAAAGTAGCAAGTTTACCTTTGGGACTTATCATTTTACATGGGTAGCAATATGGTTTCCTTACATGAAATTGTATCTTAAAGGTTTAAAATTTAATTTCTTTTGTGGGAAAATCTGAAATGAAATTGAGTAAAGAATAGAGATTACATAGTTAGGCCTGAAGACTAACAACAAAACACTGGAGTAAGAATGGTTAAATGGCAAAGAAAAACAGTTGAGAAACAAATTTTCAGAATTTTAAGCCTTTTAAAGAGTTTAACCATTATCCCTAAAACATCTAAAGTAATGTCCATGAAGAGATGCTCAGAAAAATTATCTTGATGTCCTATTTCAGCTGGTAGTTTGTTCCAGAGAGCTGGGCCTGCTCATAAGAATGCCTTTTCACCAATGGTTGGGTGACAGTTGATTTATCCTGGGACTTTCTTGGTGAGTAGGACTGCTCCCTGATTGAGAGTTTTCCTTTCAGAGGGGGGTAGTAGCCATAATTTAGAATTTTGTACAGTAAAGCAAATAGAAGATAAGTGGATCTTTCAGTAATGGTTAGTCAAATTAAGTTGTTTGGAAGGGTGCAGTCTTTAGACTCCTAGCATTGAGCAATGTCAGCTTTATACAGATATGATTTTAATTTTAAGAGTAAGATCTAGAAAACTGCCTGTACTAAAAAAAGTCATTACAAGGATAGATAAAATTTTGGCCAATATGCAGAAGCCATGTGTTGAGAGCATAACTCTGAACTGTCCAGAATTTTGCAGAAAGTCTATTTTTTGCCATTTGTTCCTCATATAATTTGTGGCTTTCTGACAAATAACTGAGGACTGAAGTTATTAAATAATGACAGATATTTGAGTTTTACACTTCATATCCTGCAGAAAATGCATTATAATGCAAAACCCATTATTCTATCAACTTTCTAGGTTTGTAGGAGCATTGCTTAAAATCTGTCCCTAATTGTGGGTTTTTCTCCCCATTATGTTTGCCTTTGACCAGAATTCCTGTGCTAAAAGGTTGAGTGGTTTGAATGAGAGGTGCAGACTATCTCTAGTGAAATAGGAAGGACTGTCAGCCATTTTCTTCCACACTGATAGACACCAGATTCCCTCAAATTATACCAATTAGAGCCATTTGTTGAAATCAATTACTTATTGTTTGCATTGTGGCACCATCAATGGTGATGGTAAAATGCAACTGAAGACTAATTTCTTCTCAGACTCAGCTACGTACACCAAGTGCTCAGTCAGATGTTTCTTCATCTCCTGCAGGGTGGAGTATCTAAGACTGTATTCACCCACATAGATAGCGATCAGAGTATATGCATACATGAAGTACAGGGATTGAAGTAACTTAATAATATCATGAACCCTAACATCTGGAAGGCAGCAGGTGACCATCGCTCTGTACTTGCTTAACCTTACAGTGTAATCTCTGTGTGCCTGATAGGTGAATCACCTATGATTAGGATAATGTCACAAGCTGTAGCATGCTCTGATGGCCTTATGGACTTATGCATGCAGCACAGGCCATTGTCATTTTGGGAGGAAGTAAAAGATATAGGTACATAAGTAGGGTTTATAAGTAGTTGATGCAGATGCAATGAACATGTAACATGCAGCTGATGTCAGGGTCTGCTTTTAGGTTCCCTAGGAGTATTAAGAAGGAATTTCTTCAGAATCTCAACATATGTGGGCTTCAAGTTAGAGGTGGCAGCAGTATGGTGGGAGTCAGATGTTCACTGACAATTTTGAGAGAGAAGTTTGTCTCCAGTTCGATCAAGTAGTTCTACCACTTGTAAGTGGATTCTGTGTTAGAGAGTACTTAAGATAATTGCTACACTACCTCAATAAGCCTAGTGCTACCAAACTGGCAACACATGGAGAAATGTTAGACTGTAATTTCCTGTAGCCAAGATATGGGATATGAAGGCAGAGATCAGGCAGAATCTGTACTCAAAAAATGTATATAATACAATATTACCTTATAGCATATGGAGTTTCCTGCAAAAATAATATGAACAGAAACACAGTAAAAGCTGGGCAGGTTGGCTCATAATAAAATACCAGCACAATACAAAGTGTTGAAAAAGATACCAGGAACCATACAACAGTACATGTAACACAGGGCTGAACAGAAAAAAATGCAAGTATGACATGCAATAAAATGCAATGTAATGAAGAACTATGCAAATAAAATATAGACGTATGCAATACAATGTAGTATAACATTAATCAGTATAACCTGTATGGTACACCACAGTATACCAGACTGAGATGGAAAAGCTACTAGGCAGAGTTCAGACTCCTCTCATTGCAGTGAGGCACTCTCATCCACCCCCCCCCCCCACTGCAGCCAGGGTACAAGGATAGGAGATGACTTTGGCTGACATACCTGTAGCTCCTTGACTTCAAGAGCTTCAGAAGGGAGATAAAATGGGAAAGATAATGTTTTTGAACATGTTCTAGAAATGGCACAAGCAATATATTGCAACATAATAGGTAAGTACCACACTAACCATGCTTGCTACAAGTATCGATTGGCTCCTGCTGTGCCAATGCTAAAAGATATAAGTGGCAAAATGGTTGCCTCACATAGCTGTAGGTGAGCTAAGAATCCACTGGAGAGCTACACTCCCACAGGGTCATGTATGATAGCATTGACCTTAAAACACGTCCACATTTCCGTAACTAAGCTATAGCATGACACGCATACATTTGTACACAGCAATGTACCACAAGTATGTGTATGATAGTCAATTAAGTGCAGTGTACCTACAGCTTTGCAACTAAGTTACAACTCCACCTGTACAAGTAAGACAGCAGAAAACCACCCAGTGCTTACAGGCTCAAAAATGAACATCTGTGTAATCTGTCACAACATGCATCATTGTCAAGAAAGAAAGCCAAGCAACAGGCATAGCAAAGAGATAGGCCTGCACCGTATCCCATCTGGTACCACAGCCTTGAATGAAAGAAAAAAACTAGTTGAAACTGAAACTACTTACTACACCATTTGGGTCTTTTCTGCCTAACTGTCATGTCCCACTGCTGGTGATCTTCAGGATGGTGGCGCCACAGGTCATAGCAGATCCTGTATTGCTGAATGGTCCTGCGGATGCAAGTTGCTTCACTAACCAGCTCTCTAAGGTCATACTCTGCATCTTCTTTATGAAATGGGCTCGGATAGTGTCCCAGAACCCACTACCTGTACTGCCTCTGTAAAAGAATGAGCAGAATCTTGCTTTCCTGAGCACATGAGACAGGCACTGTCCTAAGGTCATTATAGTCAATAGCTATTAATATGAATGTCTTGTAAAATAGGAAGTTCACCAAGGATTAATGCTGTAACTGTGAATTCTAAATCAGCAGCAATGCAGACTCATGCAGCCATGAAGAGATGCCTACAAATACACAAAGGTAGCTTACCCGAACCTGGACCCATAGTGTATTAACAGTCGGCTGTGGTCCTGAGTTGTGATTTACGCTGCCCATGTGCTTCAGTGAAACATAGTAATTAACAGACATAGATGTAAGATACACTCATTTGAATAAGTACTGTGTAAACTGCTATCTACTTGTGGTTAAAGTGGATGGTCCATAATTTTAAAAGGAGAGCCGCTCAGTAAGAAAAGGAGTAGGAATAACAACTCTGCAGTATTTCTCAACAACTGTCTAGCAGCAGAGAAGAAGAAGAAAAAGAAGATGAGACTGCCCTGAGGAGTTGCACAGAGTTCTTCAGTATTGGGGTATGAGACATATCATTAATATGGTGTATATATAACCAATTGACTTGAAACTGAATGCAGTTTTATATATTAATTTGTAATATTATTTTTCTGCTTCATATATTTGCTTATAGCCCATGCATAATATATCTAGCTGCATCATACCTCTCAACCTCTTAGCCTAAGAAATCTGGATAGAGCATTGACATAATGGGGTACAAAGGCTCAAAAATAGGGAAAAGCTTTAAATATTGCGCTTACAAACTTAGAACATTACTAGAACAACAGGGTATGAATTAAAATGTATTTTGTAAAGTATATGAAGTCTGAAACGCAAAGGTATGGCATTATTTATTGATTTCATTTCTCAAATCTTTCCAGTGATTTGCCAGAAAATGAAAATTTTTATGAGGAACAAACTAAAATGTTGAGTAAAAAAATCTGGATATTCTACAAAAATGTTGACAGTCGAGAGGCATGAGCTGCATATCTGCACTGTGGCTTTGGAGTGTCTACCCTGCTATTGTTAATGCCTTACACATGCATGCTGTGAGCCTATGATGTGGAAGTAATTACTGAAGGTCCCCATAGGTACACCATTATCATACTAGACAGCTCCCTGTCACATGTCACCACACAGTTGTCTCCAACCTCTGCAGTCAGGGAAGCCACTCTTAACCTATATGTCCTTGTAGGTATCTCATCAGTATTCAACCCATCTGTGCACATGCACCTGTTCATCTCTACCAGTAATCTAAGGTGTCACTGAAGTACCCCTTTATTCACACAGTGTATTTCTGACACTTACAGTCTTCTTATCTCTATTTCTTTCTGCACTGTTACATATAACTATGGTTAGTAACTGGTAGCTTACTGCCTCTAGCAGTTACCAGTTTGCAGATATGTGTCTTGTTCCCATAGGTGTCTTCAAGTCCTCCAGAGTAGGTAGTAGTCAGAGGTCAGAATACTTTATCTTGAATGATAATGAATCATACTACCAGCACATGGGACACATTGATACTAATTGTTAGAGAGGCTGTGCTTACTAATCTCTGTGAGAACACATTTGTGACACAGTGGTTCAAGACATGAATGTTGTTGTAATGTGAATTGCATAAAACCGCAATGTCAGAGGTGTTGAACTGGTAAGATCACACTGACCTATATCATAGCAGTAGACAGGTCAGCAACTTTGGGGTGAGCGTCTCATACTGCAAGCCTAGCACATGAGAAGGATTCAAAGTATCCCTATGATGATAATAAAGGCACAGGTATTATATCTGGAGGAGTAGTAGTTACAGGTTCTAAGAATGCCCAACCCACATGCATGCACCAAGTTAGAAACCATATTGTATGTCTATATAGCAGTTGAGACAGTGTGTTGGCATGCCTCTAAAACCACTATATATGCTTCTCATCAGTGCATTTGGTACACAGGCTTACAGGAAAGGCAGTAGAAGTATGTGTCTGCTCTATAGTTGTGCTGTCTGCACCAGTGTTTACATATATAACACAGAGCCTCACATACATGAAAGACAGTCAGAGTCACTTTGTTGCTTCTAAGGCATCTGGAGCTACCTGCTGGAATCTAGGTGTATCTGCAAATGAGAAAGAATGTCAGCAATAGTGCTGTGGCTACCAGGAATATGCTTGGCAGTGAATGATAAATTAATGTGGAGGCTGCATAATACTAACAATCTTAGCAAAGACTGAATTTGATAAGTTAAGGGTCATAAAAATGATGTGGACTGTGCTCAAAAAATGGACTGTTAATTTGATTATTCATGTACAAAATCTTTGGCTAACTGAGGATTTAGGGGTTATATGAACTATTCTGTATGAACTGAAGAAGAAATTTGTTACAATGAGATCTCTAAAAAGTAAATATTTAATATGTAATTCATAAAACAGATGGACCAATCATTTATTTTATATGCAGTCAACATTAATTTGAAAAAGTGCAATTAAAACAATATATTATTTAATTTGCAGAACATAAAATGCAAATAATTCTACACTAATGTTTTAGAAGAAACACATTTGTTGGTCAAAGATAGAGTTTATGATTTATGGATAAAGGTTTATACAGCTATATATATATATATATATATATATATATATATATATATATATATATATATACATATATATATATATATATATATATATATATATATATATATATATAGATATATGGATCTAGGTTCGATCAATCCATAACCACTGAACACACTTTAATGAAAGCGCTTTTATCAAAAAAGTGCTTTCGTTAAAGCGTGTTACTAAAAAAAAAAAAAAAAAAAAAACACAACATTAACGTTTTTCCAGGGGGGTTCCCCCCTCTGGCCCCCACACACACCCCCTACTTTAATATTCTCCCTCCGAGATTTCACTACAGTGGGAAAAAGGGAATTTTCCCTTATCCACACCGTAGTACGGCCTCGGCAACAGGCATACTTATGCAAAAGTGCTTCTTCGGTGAAAAGCACTTTTGCGTAAGTATGCCCGGCCGTTTGGATTTCGGACTTTTGATCATTCGATCAAAAGTCCTAGACCCATATATATATATATATATATATATATATATATATATATATATATATATATATATATATATAGTATACATGTATCCTACCCAGTTCGGCTTTGTTAAGGGAAGATCCTGCCTCTTAAACCTGGTCGATTTCTTTGAAACAGTCACCAAGGCCATTGCCGAGGGGAAGGTGGTCCACACAGCCTACCTGGACCTCGCAAAAGCCTTCGATACAATACCCCACTTGGGCATTATAGATAAGTTCAACAGCTTAAATATAAACCCCTGTGTCACTAGATGGGTTGCAAACTGGCTCAAGGACAGAACCCACATGGTTAGAATTGCTGGAGCCATGTCAGACTCCAAACCAGTTACAAGTGGCATCCCACAAGGCTCAGTCCTGTGACCTCTCTTGTTCGGTATATATTTCTCGGAGGTACAGGCCAACACAGAAGGACTGTGGCTGACCAAGTTCGCAGATGACTGCAAACTGGGTGCCATAATAGACTCTCCAGCTGACACAGGCATCCTCCAAAAGGGCCTCATAGAAACAGACAACTGGTGCCAGAGCCATGGCCTCAAGCTAAACACCAAAAAGTGTATAGTCATCCCCTTTGGCAAAAACAAAGTGCCCACAAATTACCACATAGGTGGTAATCCATTAATTACAGAAGTAGTAATTAGGGACCTGGGGACCCAAGTTGATAGCAATTTCTCATTTGACAACCATGTGGCCAAAGTGGTTAGAAAAACATTTTATATAGCCCACCTAATCATGAAGGGATTCACATCTAGATCAGGGGAGGTCATCGTGCCTCTTTACTCATCCCTCATCAGGCCCATAATTGAGTACAATGCCCCTTTTGGGATGTACCTTACCAGACACTTGCAGCAACTGGAAAGACCCCAAAAGTACCTCACCAAGAGGATCAAAGGTCTCAAACAGTTGCCATATGCTGCCCGGTTAAAGAAACTCCAGCTCTACTCAGTGGCATACCGCCTGTTCAGAGGCGATCTGTGCCTGACATATAAAGCCATGTCCAACCCAAAATTAATGGACATGCTGCACCTCAGAAAATCCAAATCCCATCGAGCTACGCGCTCGAGAGACTTGAACCTCAGCCCTGAAATAAATAGGACATGCTGGAGGGACAGATTCATAACCCAGAGGCTCCCTTTTCTCTGGAATAAAATCCCAGTCCAGGTTAGGCAGAGTCCCTCATTGACTCTCTTCAAGAGGAATCTTGATGAGTGGATGGGAGATCGTAGGTTTACCCTGGGTATCACTTCTGTGTCACTGTTAGACAGAGGCACAGTATACTAACCTCGAAAATGGGCATAGCAAAATTAATTTAAAATGGTTGGTGAAAGCCAAACACACTCTGGCTAGGCTTATAAATGCCCTAGGGCAGATAGCCTAATATGAACCTATGAACCTATGAACCTATAGATATATATATATATATATATATATATATATATATATATATATATATATATATATATATATATATATATATATATATATATATGGGTCTACTTGAAAACACCGATGACAAGAACATCAAGACCGGAAGATCGACAACTGAGATGACCGACAGTTTAAAAGCCTGACGCTGAGAACACCAACATGTTAAGGTAAGTGTGTGATAGTGACAAACTTTAGGGTTAGGGATGGGTTAAGTGAGTTAGGGTTAGGGTGCGGGTAAGGTAAGTGTGTGATAGTGACAGACTTTAGGGTTAGGGACCGGTTAAGTGAGTTAGGGTTAGGGTGCGGGTTAGGTGAGTGTGCGATAGTGACAGACCTTAGGGTTAGGGTTTGGGTTAAGGTTAGTGCATAGATAGTAGTGTATGTAAGGTTTAGTGTAGGTTTGTAAGGTTTTTGTTGTGTGTGTGTTTTTCGGAAAATGTATTTGTTTTGTTTTGTTGATTGAAGGGATTGTGGTTTGTCAGGCATGTAAAGTTTCGTGCTTTTAAACTGTCGGTCATCTCAGTTGTTGATCTTCTGGTCTTGGTGTTCTCGTCATCGGTGTTTTAAAGTTGACCCATATATATATATATATATATATATATATAAAATTCATTTCCCTAGACTGTTACCTATGGCAAATTTGAACATCAAATAAACCTTGGATCTTATCAAATACTTACTTCAAATTTGATGCAAGGACAAAACAAGCAGAATTACTTTAAATGTGATGTTAGATCACAGCAATTGAAATTGATTTGCACTGAAAAATTTAAGTGGTTGACTGCAAAATTAAGAATACCAGTATAAACAAAATATTGATCAAAATGTTAAATAATTAATTTGAATGGTATTTTCATTTACAGAAATATGAATTCCTTATATTCCACCCATTAATCCCCTTCTTCTTGCACTAAGAGATTTGGTGAACATTATAGTGGAATTTATTTAATATCTTAAATAGAATCATTTTTATCTTTTTATTAGCCTATTAATATTAAAATACAAATTAATAATTGCCATTTAGCACAAACTTAGAGGGCACCAGCATACTTATTTTTAAGTAGCGGCTTACATACTATTTATTAGTTAATAGTGTTAATTATAATTAATTAACTGTATGTGACTGGTAGTTATTGTACCTTAATCATTTAGGATTCCATGAAATGTTATATATGGAGAAAAGATGTGTAAACATAAACACAAATAAAGCAATGAATAATTAAATACTTTATTGGATTGCTCAGAAGCAAGATAAAAATACAAGGAGACAAGGGGTTCAATCTCAAAAGACATGTTCTCAGTACAAGTGACAACTTATACTGAAGGCAGGATGACAGAAGGAGTTGTGGAATCTGGTCCATGTAGTAAGCCTGTTTAAAGATAGGCCTTGCACTGAAGACAGTCACTTACACTGAGAGCACATCTTTCAGAATTAGGGGAAACTTACATTGAGAGCAACTCTTTTGGAATATAGCCCAGTGTCTCAAAATATTATTTTGAATCATTAACATTTTAAAATAAAACACTAATAGATTATAAAACTGATATAGCTCTTGGAAAATAACATTTTAATCATATTCCGTAACAGTGCAAGCCTACAATATACTTGTAAAAATGTGTAAGACACAACCATCACAATGTCATATGCATGAGAAAAGATTGAAAAAATAAAAAAATAAATAGATGCTGACATACCATTTTCAAAAATGTTATTCAAATTTATATGTAGATTATTGGAAAATGTTATTCAAATATATATACAGATTATAACATAGCGTTAAAAAATATAAAATCTGAATTCATTAAGTTAATATTATTGATAAAATAACTGAAATGCCATGAAATCATTAAAATCAAAAAGAGTATTCCAAAAAAAATGAAAATCTAATTAATAAAATACAAATGAATAGTGTTCTAGTATCTGCTGGAAATATATCAGTAAAATGATATTGCCAAGAACAAGTAGCTTTAGCAGATTAATTCTGAGACACAGTATTAAATTTAAGTACCAAAAGTGATAGCCATCTCCCGAAATAACAACTGAGGTCACTTTATGAAAACAATAGAAAACAGCGAAACAAGCTTTCACACTTTCAGGTGCTTCTTTGGTTATTAAAAACAGAAACCCAAAATGTCTGGCTTAAATGGCTTAAATAATTGTCCGATATCACATGATCATTACCCATAAATTACTTGAGGAATTAAATACTATCAGCTTAAACAGTTTCTGCCTTTAGAGATAACATAAATTCCAGACTAATCTTAACTTAAGGGCCGGTTTTATATTATGTTGCCTGATCAGCCCTGGATCACTGTAAGGTCTCAGTATACTAATCCAGATATAGTCAATATTGTATGTGGCTGTTATAAAGTCACCAATTATTTTCTTCTCATATACAACTTTCAGCACAGTAAATTTATATCTGTTTGTATATATTACCATATTCCAGTAAATGTTTATAAAGTGGATTTTCTGAAAGAGAAATTCTTTTAATTTTTTATTAGACTTACCTGGTTCTGAGGTCCCAGAGCCCTGAACAATTCCTTGAACTCTTGTGTCTTCTCTCCAACTAACTTTCAGGTCTTCTGCCTAGTCTCTATTAAGTCCTTCCCCGCCCAATGGTTGCAGCTGACTGTGGCGACCAGTACTTTCTGCTTTGGGCTAACTATTTCACTGGAGATGACTTTGCAATTGGGGATTCTGTCCCAGTGCCCTATCCTTACTAGGGGAAAGTCTACCAGAGCTGTATGTTGACTATATATATATATATATATATATATATATATATATATATATATATATATATATATACACACGCACACACACACACACACCCACACACACACACACATATATATATATATATATATATATATATATATATATATATATATATATATGTATATTGCTACAGCTATGGGGTGAAGGCAAATATTCCAAAAAAAAAAAAATCCTGATGGCTATCTAAATGATAGTTTCTCATGAATTGGGATCACCCCACTGGGGAAAGATGAATGTGTTTAATTGTGGAAGGGCTGATGATTGACAGATGTGGGGACTAAAAGGTAAACAAAAAATGTAAGAGACATTCAATGATTCCCTGTCACAGGCAGCAGAATAATCTTGTTTTAAACAACTCAAAGGAATTATTTATGGTGATGAAGGTGAAATAAAATACAGACAATAGTTGCCATAAATGCGATTTAACACCATGCTGCATAGCTTTAAGTATGGAAGGTTAAGGGGCTGGTTGCTGTAGGTGCAACCTGTTTTGGTAGTGTGATCAGCAGATGCAAATTGGGTAGAATTACAGTACTGTCATACATTTATAAAGACAGAAGGCTTCAGAAATGAGTGCTGGCAGTAAATTTATATTTGCAGTGAAGCACAGTATTTGCTGGTGACTGTATAGACTGTAACAAGGTGCTTGCTGCTTGCATTTGTTGTAGATGTAGGAAGCAGATTGCTACAGTGATTGAAGTAGGGAAGGTTATTTTTTTCTGATCCTCATCTCCCTGAAAACCATTGTATTTTTTTCTGGTTCTCAGCAATACTGCCATTCAGATACATCCAACACTTAATAATGGAAAGAGAAGTTCAAGTTTATCCTGCATTTGCAAGAGGAAGGGCTTGTGGTTATGACTATGAAGCAACACAAACACATATTGGATAGTGTTATAATAATACGAGAACATCTTTCTCAGAAAGATATTGCATGGAAATGTACTAGTCAGATGTCACAACTCTTCCTGAAAACATCAGATAGACCAGCAAAAAAGCATCCTCTAAGTCCCAGTCCTGTGATACAGAGCAATGAAATCCTGCCTATGACACAGGAGTTAACCTGGCTTCTCTTAGTGGCACTGATCCTGCAGGGGCTAGGTGGGGAAGTTGGGAGTGAGTGAACAATGCAGACTTGTCCATCCTGACGTAAGAGGGTAGCTTTTCTGACTCACTGTGTCAATTATCTACCACAGTAGCAACCTAGCAGCAGGCCCATGCTGCACTGGTGGAAGGCTGACTCACCAGATAATGCAAGTGTGGTAGAGCTCAACTTCAAATGAGTAGTAACAATTGTGATCCGGTGAGATACTTGCTAGTAGCTCAGTAACAGTTTTTGTTGAGTGCAAGCAGCACCATTTTATTTTGTAATTGTCAGAAAAGGTACATGCGACATCGATATTAAAACATTAAACCTTAGAATAAAAGGATTAAGTAAAGGGAATTTAGTTTAAGCTACCCAGCCATCCAGTCTTTCACCATTACTATCATCATTATTTGCATGGAAGTTGAATGCAGAGACTTCCTCCATTACAGGTTACATTTAGCCATAAGAAAAATAATATCTGCAAGTGAGATTTTGACGGTTCTGATGGAGAATGGTTCTGTGGTGAAATTTGAGGTTTAGATATTCTTTACTAAGTTTGTCACATGCATGTAGCAATTTTAATGCACAGGTAACTAGCAATCTGTTGGATCAATTTTCATAAAATAGCCTGGATTCCATAAGGTTTGGTGTACCATTACCAAGATGTTCATCTGTCTACAATGCTACTTGGAAACGAGTAATCAGTTCTGCTTCCAGTTTGATGCCATACCATAGGTTCATATGTTATAGGTTCATAGGTGTGTACTAGGCTAATGGCCCTGGAGCCTTTACAAGCCTAGCCCATAGGATTACCCTGGCATTGTGCTACTCAACCTTAGTTCCCAGTACCTCTGTTGAGTAGAGCCACTGGAGTGATCCCCGGGGTGAATTTTCTATTTCCCATCCACTCATCAAGATTTCTCTGGAAGAGGGCCAGTGAGGTGCTCTGTTTGACATGTATGGAAAGTCTATTCCATAGCATGGGCAGTCTCTGGGTTATGAAC
>NC_056729.1:133748021-133825521 GCF_019279795.1 Protopterus annectens
AGTCATTTCCTGTCTCTTATTAGATCTCTCCAAAGCCTCCTATACTGTCTCTCATCCTCTACTACTATCCAGACTTGCAAATCTCCACCTATCCCCCTCCACACTTGCCTGGTTTAATAGTTACCTATCTGGCAGAGAACAATCTGTCAAATGGCTCTCACCCTCCTCACCATTCCTTCCCATCTCCACTGGTGTTCCCCAAGGCTCCATCTTGGGACCCCTTTTGTTTAACATCTTCACCAATGATCTTTACACCTCATGCAAAAATCCTCCCTTATTCAGTATGCTGACTCCACACTTATGTCCATCTCAAATAACATTCCTGGACTACACTCCCTGACCCAACAAGCCCTACTATCCACTGAACAATGGCTCTCTCACAGCCTACTGATACTAAATCCCAAAAATACCAAACGCCTACTTTTCCTTCCCCATTCTCTTTCTCATCACATAACCTCCTTTTTTATTAAATCTTCTAACAATACAACTATCCAACCTGACACCCACACAAAATTCCTAGTGTTTATTATCGATGATGAACTAAAGTTCAACCTAAACATACTCCAATGTATAAAAAAAAAAAAAAAAAACAGAAACTAGGTCCGCTATATCAGAAGAAAAAATTCCTAACCCCTGAATGTAGACTAACCCTGGGCCAGGCACTCCTCCTCCCCTCCCTCTTATATACCGCCCCAGTTCTTACCAATATCCAGGCCTCCACTCTAAATAAACTCCAACAGATTTACCATAACATAGCCAGATTCATTACTAACTCCCCATACAACTCACACCACTGCATTTCTTTACACTCTCTTCAATGGCTTGAACTTCCTCAATTTCTGCTATCTTATCAATTTCATATGCTACACTCTATTCTTTATAAAACCTCCTTCTGTCCATCTCTATCTTCCTTAGTCTCATCTACATCCCATCCCGGACCCCCTGTACTTCTAACCAACAATTACTTGATATCTACAACCCAGAAAGGTCAGTAGGCAAAATACTACATGCTTGGAACAAACTTCCCCTTGACTTACGTTCAATCTCCCACACCTCAAACTTTAAAAATGAACTAAAAGCTTATTTTCTCAATTTCAGGACCTGCCCTTGCCATGACCCCACCTAGTCTTCCTTCCCTTTATGTACCCTTAAAAGGACCATACTTAGTACCTCATTGCACCTCTCTCTCCAATGTGTCTACTATGCATTTGCATAATTTTATACAAACAAAAACATTTTATTGTTGACCTATTGAACTACATCAGTGTAAAATTATGTTACTTAGATTCTTGTTAATGCAACTTTAACTTTATGCATGTAACCCAACATATGTGAATCTTTTTGCTATAACTGCCATTATATCAATATTGTTTAAAATTGTACTTGTTTAAAAATGTACTACTGGAGCTTTTTTTCTCGGGTCTCCACTGAAAATGGGCCACAAGCCCAGTTGGACAAACCCAGTTAACAAATGTCAATAAATAAATAAATAAATATAAGTGCCCTAGTTGGGGATTTTGTTTTTTCTTACTTTTTCGTGTTCCTTCAGGTTAATGTCATCCAGGAAAGGTAAATGCCAGTGTAGGAGACAGATTCCCCATAAAGACTGCCACGATAAGTGTCTTTTTTGTCTAGGAGCATCTCATGACCATACGTCTTGTTCTATTTTTCAGGCGTTCATTCAAAAAACCCTTCACAGTTGACTTTCTTCCCTTTCCTTGTATCTTGAAAATCAGCATCTTAAGCTTCTCACTAAAGATAGAAAGGAAGGAATCTCCCACTCCAAGGGTCAGCCATTAGGGGTGAAGAAGGTGAAAAAGGGTATGATGGGAATCTTTCACTGTTCAGCCTTTGCCAGGTGTTTCTCCTGAGGTTGTTACAAACGCAGAGGCTCACCCAGCTGTGTTGTCAGATTTCTCTGCCGCAACTGTGCCAGAAGCCGGTGAGGGTCTGGTTGGCAGAACATCCAAAGAGGCTTTGCAGGCATCCATCTTAGACATTCAGGAGGAACCATGGCTGATTTTTTCCAAGGGGCCTAGGGGAGTTCCTCAGTTTTTGGTTGGGAAAGAAGTTCCTACTACGGTTCTTGGCTGCTGTCCTGGGTCTGACCCTTCTCAGTTTTTTGGAGAGGATGTCCCCTTAAAAAAGAAACAAAAACAAAAAAAAACAAACTTATCTCTCCTCTTTCAAGAGAAATATATGTAACACATGACATTTCACCTCACCATGCTTTCTAATTCTACACTCCCACCCATCCTCCTCGCTCATATATTTCTTATCTTTGTTTACCCTACTTATACACTACCATACATCTATTACTAGGTCAAAGTTAATCAGGGGATATCCTATACTAATTCTCACTTTTCCATATATTTCCCTTTTACTTTACTAACTATGACTTTTCCTAATGCCCTATAACCTTGTTAAACTTTTAATGCCTATTAGAATTGTTATTATATGTTACCTATGTATTATATACAAAGTCATGACTACCCTGTTTATTATCTGTATGACTGGAGCTTTTAATACAATATTTTGTATGTTATCTAGTTAGCATTCTATACCAAGATGTACTGTACATTGTTATTCATATGTGAGATGGAGCTTTTCTCCCCGGGCCTCCACTGAAAATAGACATGTATCCAGTCGGAATTTCCCGGTCAATGAATGTAAAATATATAAAATAATAAAATAAATAAAAATTAAACATGTTTCTTCTATTTCTATGGATCCACAAGTGAGTGGCAGGCCTTCACTCGGGGGCTATTTACTGCTTTGATGTCTTTAAAGCATCCTCAAGGGGTTTTGGTTCCTGCTCTTCCTTGGTTCTCTACTCCCCTTTAAAGGCCTAGAGAAAAAGATTATTCTGTAGATGTGTCAGATTTGGATAATGAATCCCCGACTTATTCTACTCAAATTCCCTCTCCTATAGACTTTGGGTCACAGGAAGAGGAATCTTTCAGTCCAGATGTTCCTTTTGAGAAAAGTTCCTTTGGGGACAAACTCTCTAGGATGATGGATTTTTTTTTTAAGTGGGATTGTACTCAGGTCTCTGATATCCATAGGAGGTGCAATGAGTTATTGCATTTGGAATCTCCTAAGCTTGTGGCTATTCCTCCTGGTTTGGCTGCTTTGCTGGATGCTTTTTCCAATGCCTCTCATGCGCCTGATTCTCTGGCCCCAAGAAGCCTGACAGGTTTTATAGGGTGCCTGAGGATTATTCTGCATAAATGTCCTGCTGCTGACCCCTCTGCCATGTCTGTAGCCTCCAATAAGCCATCTCAATTGCTTCCTTTGCACTAGTTATTGCCTTTTGATAAGGATAGCAGAACTATGGATAAGAAGATTTACACTTATGTTACCCTAGCTTTTAGTACTATGAATTATCAGACCTGTATGTCTGGGTATATGTTGGATCTTCTATCTCAGGCCTGTCAACTTATTTCTGATTTTCCAGACTCTGAAGGTAAAACTGTTCTTTCCTTGCTAGGGACTTCCTCTCAAGTCATTCGTCATTCTATTAAATGTAGTTATGATGCAGCAGATGTCTCTTTTAGGGCTGATGTTTTTGGTTCAGTGATGAGGAGGTATTATTGGCTTAGGGTTCAACCTCCTCCTGATGGTATTAAGGTTAAGCTGACAGATGCTTCTCTGAATTCTAATGCCCTATAACCTTGTTAAACTTTTAATGCCTATTAGAATTGTTATTATCTGTTACCTATGTATTATATACAAAGTCATGACTACCCTGTTTATTATCTGTATGACTGGAGCTTTTATTACAATATTTTGTATGTTATCTAGTTAGCATTCTATACCAAGTTGTACTGTACATTGTTATTCATATGTGAGATGGAGCTTTTCTCCCCGGGCCTCCACTGAAAATAGACGTGTATCCAGTCGGAATTTCCCGGTCAATGAATGTAAAATATATAAAATAATAAAATAAATAAAAATTAAACATGTTTCTTCTGTTTCTATGGATCCACAAAGTGAGTGGCAGGCCTTCACTCAGGGGCTATTTATTGCTTTGATGTCTTTAAAGCATCCTCAAGGGGTTTTGGTTCCTGCTCTTCCTTGGTTCTCTACTCCCCTTTAAAGGCCTAGAGAAAAAGATTATTCTGTAGATGTGTCAGATTTGGATAATGAATCCCCGACTTATTCTACTCAAATTCCCTCTCCTATAGACTTTGGGTCACAGGAAGAGGAATCTTTCAGTCCAGATGTTCCTTTTGAGAAAAGTTCCTTTGGGGACAAACTCTCTAGGATGATGGATTTTTTTTTTTAAGTGGGATTGTACTCAGGTCTCTGATATCCATAGGAGGTGCAATGAGTTATTGCATTTGGAATCTCCTAAGCTTGTGGCTATTCCTCCTGGTTTGGCTGCTTTGCTGGATGCTTTTTCCAATGCCTCTCATGCGCCTGATTCTCTGGCCCCAAGAAGCCTGACAGGTTTTATAGGGTGCCTGAGGATTATTCTGCATAAATGTCCTGCTGCTGACCCCTCTGCCATGTCTGTAGCCTCCAATAAGCCATCTCAATTGCTTCCTTTGCACTAGTTATTGCCTTTTGATAAGGATAGCAGAACTATGGATAAGAAGATTTACACTTATGTTACCCTAGCTTTTAGTACTATGAATTATCAGACCTGTATGTCTGGGTATATGTTGGATCTTCTATCTCAGGCCTGTCAACTTATTTCTGATTTTCCAGACTCTGAAGGTAAAACTGTTCTTTCCTTGCTAGGGACTTCCTCTCAAGTCATTCGTCATTCTATTAAATGTAGTTATGATGCAGCAGATGTCTCTTTTAGGGCTGATGTTTTTGGTTCAGTGATGAGGAGGTATTATTGGCTTAGGGTTCAACCTCTTCCTGATGGTATTAAGGTTAAGCTGACAGATGCTTCTCTGAATTCTAAGCTTTTGTTTGGGTAAGCTTCTACTGGTTTGTTTATGTCCCTTCGGGATAAGGGTAAGGCCTTACAGGACCTTGAACATGTGTTTGTTTCTCATGTGCCTACATTTCTGAGAAACTACCCCCACTAATGTTGCCTTTGTTTGTAGGCAATCATGCCCTTCTACTAAAGGTAGGAATAGTGGCAAACAGGCTCTTCCTGCTAAGGCTCCTCAGTTTTTGGGGATTCTGCAGCTTTCCTTTCCAGACAAACCAGGTGCTGTATGACTATCCATCCCTTCCCAGCCACATTCCTGTTTTCTGTTTGCCTTTCTCTTTCTCTTCCAGTTTGGCTTCAGATCACTCAGGATTCTTGGATTCTGTCAATCATTTGTCAGGGGCACTTCATGTTGTGGAAATCCCATCCTCCTTTTATGGGCATTCCTCAGCTTCCTCAAGAACAACTTCCCTTTTCTCCACAGGTTCTCCAAAATCTCTTAACTCAGAATATTATTCTAAAGGTGTCTGTATCCCAATGGGGGAAAGGGTTCTCCTCCAGACTATTTCTCATGCCCAGAAAAGAGGGCACATGAACATGTGTTCTACATCTAAAAGTGCCATTCTTTGGATGTTGTCCCTTCAGATTCTGTTTTCTCTCTTGATCCCTCAGGACTATATGGTGTCTCTAGATCTCAACGATGCTTATCTCCATATTCCAATCCATCCTCTTTTCAGAAAGTTTTTGCATTTCTCTGTTGCTTCCTGGCATTTTCAGTTCTCTGCTTTGCCTTTTTGCTTTTCTGCTGCCCCACAGGTGTTCACCAAATGCCTTGCTCATGTGATTGTTTTTGCAGGCTTCAAGGGATCCATATATTTCCTTACTCAGATGAATTGTTGATTCAGGCATCCTATCTAGAGACCCTTTTGCAACATCTTCATTTTGCTATTTCCCTTCTTCAGGGCCTGGAGTTCATTATAAATTTCAAAAAAGTCTTCTCTGACTTCTAAGGATCATGTTTTTTTCTGGGTTGGAGGATTCAGATGATGCCATTGCTGGTTTCCCTACCCACTCCAAAGGCCTTAAGTCTCATTTCTTTCTTTCAAACTCTTCTTCCTCTGGCATCCATTACTGCCAGGGAGACTCTGAGAGCTCTGGGTTTTATGGCATCCTCCATTCTGATGTTCCCTCTGGCCAAACTTCACATGAGAAAGTTTCAGGGGTTTCTGAAGTCAGTGTGGCAACAACATGCACATCCTCTAGACTTTGTAGTTCCTCTTCCCTCTTGTCTTAGACAGGAACTTCACTGGTGGATTCAGCAGTTGTCTCTGAATCCAGTTATCCCATTTCATCCCCCTTTTACCTCTCTGGAATTGTTTACAGATGCTTCAAACATGGAATGGGGGCAGCATTAGGCTCCCTAAAAGTACAAGGGGTGTGGTCACCTCATCACCAGAAGGAGCACATCAGTTTCAAAGAGATGAAAGCTCTTCTGCTGGCTCTTCAGACCTTTCATCCATTTCTTTCCCCAGGGCTTCTCAAGGGGCTCACAGACAATACAACAGTGATGTGGTATATCAACAAACAGGGAGGAACGAGATGTTATCTTCTTTGTTGGTTGCCACTTCTGGAATGGGACCTTGCATGACTCTTCAGGCGGTTTATATCCCTTCCTCTTATAGCATTGTGGCAGACACTCTGAGCAGGTCCTTAACTCAGTTCCATGAATGGATGCTTCACAGGGATGTGTTTCTGGACATTATCCACCAGTGATGTACTCCTCACGTGGATCTTTTTAACTCCCCTCTGAAAAGACAACGTCTCTATTTTGTGCCAGAGTCCCAGGTCCTCTGGTGGGGACGGTGGATGCCCTCGCATTTTATTAGAAGGGGATGTTCCTTTATGCATTCCGTCCCCTTCCTCTCATTCTGAAAATCCTGTTCAAGATTCAAGATGATGCTCCCAAAATCTTGTTGGTGACTCCCTTTTTGCCATGACAACACTGGTTCTCTCTACTTCTGCATCTCGCCAGGGGCAATCATTGCAAGTTACCTCACAGGGTGGATCTAATCACACAAGACAAGGGATCGCTCATCCATCCCCACCTGTCTATGCTTCAACTGACACTTTGGATGATAGAATATTTATTCCTTACAGACACCTTTTTTTCTGAGGAGGTGATGCAAGTCCTGCAGGAGGCCATAAAACCTACGACTAAGAAATCCTACTTATTCAGATGGAAGGTTTTCTATTTGGAGTCCTGGACCCACTTATGGTGGATGTTCCTTTGGTTCTCTCTTACTTGTGAGTTGCTCAATGCTGGTTTGGCTTATTCTTCTATTGAGGCTCACTATCAGCTCTCTCTCCTTGTCTGCCTTTTTCTCCTTTAGCTTCTAGATTTGAGGTTAAACAATTTCTTAAAGGCATCCTTAATATTAGACCGCTTAAGAAGCCTGTTCCTCTTCCCTTGGATCTTAATTTTGTTTTGGAAAAGTTTACTCAGGCTCCTTTTGAGCCTGCTGCTTCAGTTTCCTTGCTACATTGTTTATGGAAGACTGTTCTTTTGTCAGCTCTTACTTCTGCTGGATGGGTGTCCGAGTTGCAGGCTCTTATGACTTGTCTTCCTTTTTTGGTCTTTCATCGGGACAGAGTACCTTGTACACTAACCCTTCTTTTATGCCTAAGGTGGTTAATGAGCTATCACTTAATCAGTCCATTAATTTGTATACTTTTTTCCCTGTCCACAATCTGACAGTGAGAGGGTGCTGCATACTTTGGACATGCATAGGCAACTCAGGGTTTATCTGGATAAGACTAAGGCTATTAGAAAATCTGAATAGTTATTTGTTTCTTTTCATCCTAGATCTTTGGGACTTTCTGTATCCAAGCAAACTATTTCATCCTTGAATTTCTAAGGTTATTTCCTTTTGCTACAGTTTTCATGGCAAGAGCCTTCCTTCAGTTAAGGTTCATTCTTCTAGAGCTGTGGCATCTTCAGGTACTTTTTTCAAGGGCTTAGATGCTAATTCTATTTTTGAAGCAGCTACCTGGACCTCTTTGTACACCTTTACCAAGCACTACTAGTTGGATGGTATCTCTAGAGCTAGGGTTGGTTTTGCTAGTGATGTTCTTCATAACTTTTTGGGGGGCTGTTCAATGCTTTCCCCCTCCCAAGTTTCCTTTTGAGCTTTGGCATTCTCATCTGTTAAGAATACTACAGCAGAGAATGTAAGGACATAGTACAGTTGCATAAAATCTACCATAACAGTAGGTGTCTTTGCCTTCACTGCTGCAGTATTTGCTCCCTGCATCCATCACCCTAGTCTTTTGCCTTCCTGGATGTACAGGTTACCTCTTGGGTTTCTTGGACTGTGTTCCTACTGGGGCATTCAGTACTGATTATGGTAGGCCTGAACTTCACCTTTATGCCCTATGCTACTCAAGAAGCATTTATGTGATGTTCGGCATAACTTTTAAAAGCAACAAGTAGTCTTTGGTAGACTAGCCAGATATTTGGGCTTCCACGGCAGGGAATCCCATCTGTTAAGAATACTGCAATAGTGAAGGCAAGGACATCTACTGTTATGGTAAGATGTTACATAACTGTACTATCCTGTGGAACATAACAAAGATGCTAAATGGAAAGAAGTAGTAAAAGAAAGAATAAGAAGTTCAAATGTACAGGATTTGTAATGGAATGAAGTAACAACCAAACAGATTGAAACAAAGTTAAGAAATGCTCCTAATTGGAAAACCACGGTCCCAGATGCGATACCTAACTTCTGGCTAAAAGTATTAACATGTTTACATGAAGACTTAGCCATGAGTAAGAACCATTTATATGCCCACCCTGAACAGACACCAGCCTGGGTAACAACAGGAACAACAATACTCTTACTTAAAAGTGAACCTGCAAGCTATCCTAAAAACTATAGACCAATAACTTGCCTTCCGACAACGTATAAACTGTACACTGGAATTGATGCAGAGTTTATAGTCATTTAGAAGAAAACTCAGTCATGGCAATAGAACAAAAGGGTAATAAAAGAAAGTCATATGGAACAAAGCATCATTTGCTGTTAAGTAAAGTCATAACAGAGAATGGTAAAACAGGTAAGTATCTGAGTATGGCATGGATACACTACAGAAAAGCATTTGACAGTATTTATTTATTTATTTATTTATTTTACATTTGTTGACCAGGATAGTCCGACTGGATGCATGTCCATTTTCAGCGGAGGCCCAGGGAGAAAAGCTCCAAGGGTAAGCAGATACAGCATTACATAATACCAGCATTACATATTACAAACAGACTATTTACAGAGATTACATAAGTAAGCAAGTTAAACAAGTTCCACAGGTTACAGTTAATCATGAGCACAAGTCAGGATTAAATTAAATTACACAGTAAACTGGTTAACAGATTTTTACACATTCTAGAGAGAGTTAGCCAGGCTTGATACATTGACATAGCCAGTTATATCCCACATACATGGATAAAAGAGTGCTTGAAAATGTATTATACACTCTACACTGATTGATTACATTACTGCGACCATGAAACAATAGCAAACCACTTTGCAGTTAAGCCATAATAAAAGGTGGGAGGGTGGCCTAGTGGTTAAGGTGTTTGCCTTACAAACACAAGGGGCAGGGTTGGAGTCTCACAAGGGATAATTGGCTAGGCTTAAAATGGCTCGCAAGGGCAATTAGCCTAGTACTAATCTATGAACCTATGAACAAATTATTATTATAGGGTCAAAACTTCAATGGTGGATATTCCAGGGTTGCTCTCTGTCACTGCTGCTATTTTATCTTGCAATTAACCCATTAGGCTGTCTACTTAAAAAATTAGTCCAAGGATTCAATAATGGCTTTTATCAATGCAGGAATAGTGCAGCAGCTCCTGCATGGAATATGGCCACTGAGCAATCAACTAAATAAGGCTGGGGTGTGCACGAGCCTGCCAGCACAATTCTTGCACAGACACCACTGAATTATACTAATTACCTCATTTGCTGGTGAAAACCATGCAAATGAGTTGAATTAGCAATTCAGTAAGCAGGCAGGCATCCATGCAAGAACAGTGTCAGTTGCAGAAATATATTTGGTTACTAACTGTACATTTCTGCCAAAATGAAAACAGGGGCATGACAGCTCAAAGTAAAGCATGTATTATAATCATTAGGCATGCCAATTGCCAAAAATATGGCCATTGGCATGGAAAAGTGTTGCAAAAAAATGAAAATCAAAGGGGTTTTTTTTGGTCTATTTCAGCCAATTAAGCATAGTGCAGCGGCACACAAATGGGATTGTGCCGAAAATAAAAAAACAATGTGAAAAGACAATTTTAAGTGAAATCTGCATTTTGCCATTATAGTGCATGGCATGCAGAATCAAAACAATAGCAGGTAACACTGGTTGCTAAGGAGGAAGACTCTGGTGTAGTGGTGTAACAAGGGACTAAGGCAGTGGGGTATGCAAATGAGCAAATTTTACTAATCACTAAATGGGAGACCATTCTCTGGCTGCACCTAACTGTGTAGGAGCTATAAGGCAGTGGTGTAAGCAGTAGAAGCAGCTGGCATGAAAAGGGGGAGTGTCATGCTTGCTGTAAGCACATTGGAGCTCTGCAGCTCCCATTTGAGCTTAGCTAAGCACAGCTAAGCAAGGGGGTGTGTCTGAGGCTGTATTTACGTATTCCATGAAATGACGAGCATGTTCGCGTCCAGTGGAGGGCCATTTTTGCTTCATGTTCTAAAACAAAAAAAAACTGGAAATAGCAGAACTGTTTACATTTGGGCAATAGGTTTGCGTGGCATGCCTCGGGACTTAAAATGGGTGGAAATGGGAAGGGAAAAAAGGGAAATAACAGAATAAAAGCAATCAAGTACAAATAATATGGCTGGCAGGTGGAATACATCATAGCCAGACAATCATGTAGGCAGCATCTGTAGCACAGCAGTATAACCTGTGCAAACACCTTTCAGCCTGGTTTTTCCCACAAACTCTGCACCATTGGTGTATACACTTGGGAGAATTTTAACTGACAAAATGTTAGGGGCTGCTGTCACTTTGATACATCAGTATGTGCTAGAGGCTGTAGGTGGTGAGAAGGATAATGCTGGCAACTGCCTCAGACTGAAGAGGAGGAGAAATGTTCAGACCCAGGGTACCCTACCAAGGGCTACATGGTCTGGAGATAGTAGAGTGCTACAGGGTGGACAGGGACATACTTCAGCAACTGATTGAGCGGTGCCAGCCTCACCTCAGACCCAGTGCCAACAGAGGGGAACCCATCTCAGTGGATACAAAGGTATGTGTAGCCTTAAGAATACTAGCTACAGGTACTTTGCAAAGACCTACTAAGGACATCACGGGCATCTCACAGGTATCTGCATCCAGGGTACTCCAGTTCCTGGATGCCATGCTACCACATGCCAGTGAGCACATTTACTTCCCCAGCACCCATGAAGAGAGGACCAGCAATATGCACCACTTCCACAGTGTAGCAGACTACCTGGAGTACTGGGTGCCATAGATTGCATGCACATCCACATCAAAGCACCACCCAGTGAGCAGGGTAGGGTCTACTTAAACTGCAAGTGCTTCCACTCCATCAACTGCCAGGTTGTGTGCAATGCCCAGGGCATTATCATGGATGTGTGTGCTGGCAGACCTGAAAGCTATCATGACTGTCCCATCTGGCATTCCTCAAAGCTGTATCAAGAATTTGCCAGGGAAGACATCTCATATGGCCATCGGATGAGGGATGCTGGCTATGGAATGGAGCTGTGGATGATAACACCGATCTGAAATGCACACACACCACTCAAGAACTCCATAATGAGGCACACACACAAATCAGGATCATTACAGAGTGTGTGTTTGGGATGCTCAAGTCACGGTTCTGCTGCCTTGACATATTTGGTGGAGCCTTGCAGTACTCTCCAGCCACATGTGCACACATGTTCATAGTATGTGCCATGCTACACAATATGATCCTGCAGAAACAGCTGCAGTAGAAACAGTGTGGGGAATGGTCACACAGTGCCCCATCATTGCCACGGTCCCCACAGGCACAGAGGGACTCGGAGGAGGAACCCCTTGAGCCAGCTTCTCTAGGCAGATGGAGGCATGCCCCATATGTCCTGGCCTTGGCAAAGAGACAACACTTAGCACATACACTGACACTGTAGGGACCCAAGGACTGACACCTCTTTCCGACTCGCACACAGTAAAATGGATGACACACACATCACACTACCTGTTACTTACCATGTATAGGCAGTGTACTGCGTGCATCCGACATAGGCAGACCTCAAGCACTGTCCTCACAACTGCTGCAGGCACAAGGTAAGTCAGTGTTCTTAACATTATATGAATGTATTAGTATGTTCTGGTAGCGTATCTATGGTATTGCTTCATGCATGCATGGGAATGGGGTGGCCTACTGGGATAGCAGCAGACAACTGACAGCTATGTGGGACACCAGAAAATGTTTGCCCAATACTGACCTCCCCACATTATGCAATAGTACCCAAGGTAACAAATCCCACTGCAGTATATGTGGAGGGGCCAACTAAATGGGAGGTCATAGGTCACAGGCATGGATGTCAGTGTGGGGGTCCTATACTCACCTCTCAGCCTCACCTAGCAAGTCAACTACAGAAAACCATAAAGAAATGTCTGGCAAAGGCCCACAAATGTTGACAATGATGAAATACCCCTCCTACAGACTTACACAGTGATAGTGCAGCAGGTCTTGCAGTTCCAGTAAGGCTCTCAAGGATAAGAAATCTGAAACTCAAATGTATGCCATTACAGCCTGACCTGTTGTGTTTAGTGATATGCCTCTAGTCTCCAAGACAGGGTACAATACTTTGTTAAATGGTACCAAAATGTAAAGCAAATATCAGCACGGTCTGTGCAAATGTGTACAGTTGACATGTGTGCCTCCCCACACCCATATTCCCATAGAAATGCAGTAACATGTGTTTGCAGGAAAACAGCAGCAGAGCACACATTACCAGGGCTTCCCCGATCCACATGATAACTTGTTGCACATCCATAATATGCAGGGGTCAATGAGCTATGTATATGTGTGGTTAATACTGTCAGGATATGGCCAGCACTTACACCCGGCTGTTGTGTTGTAGTGGCCTAGGCACAGTGCTGTCTTTGATAGGCCATGTTCCAAGAACTGCAGTGCCAAGTATTCTGCATGTCAGCTAAACCTACGGTAGGAGTTGTACACACTGTCCAGATGTCAATATCTGTTAATGCAGGAAAGCTGTACAGGTCATGGACAGAGGGCACATATATGGAAAGTACACAGCTTGGAATAACCTACACAGTGCCTCCCATACCGCTCAACTGTACAGAGCTCTTGCAGAATGTCCAGAGCTTTGCATCACAATTGTGGTCTGTATAACATGAAATAGTGGTTGTCTGGCAGTGCATTGGCAAATCACGCAAGACTAAGGACAGAAAATAATGACAGATTGTAGTGTCAGACTTCATACCCTATAGAAACATGCATGCTAATGCAAAACCTGTTATTGAATCACCTTTCTAGGTTTGTAAGGCCAATACTTAAAAATGGTGGCCTCTGTCCCCCAATCACTTATGGCTTTGTCCACATGTCTGGCTCTCAGAAGTTGAGAGGTATGGTGCCTAGTAGGGCAGCAGATACTTGACGGTCAGTGTACTGCCAGTGTATAAAAGGCTGCCACCTTTGTGTCAGCACTGACAACATGTCACTGGCCAACAGCCATACCCCTGGGATGACACAGGTTGTCAGAGAAGGAGCACATGTATGCCTTGTATATCTGTTCTGCTTGTCCTAACATTGCACTTTCCTGCCAACTATTTGCAAAGCAAGAAAGGGTCATGTCAAAACAGCAATGGCAGATAATGGGGAAGCAGACGTCAAACCCATAAGAACAAACAAGCAATTACCAAACCGGTCTCCCAACTATCTTTGTTTGGCAGAACATTATTAACACCCTGTCCCCATATGTGGGCCTTTGTCTATCTGTCATATTTGGGCCTGTGCAAATGCCAGTCTGTGATGGTATGATAGCTAGGCTCACATGTAGCCTCATAATAACATATAGCAACACAAACCATTTAAGGAGCACAGAAAATGGAGTGGTGCAATGATGGACAACCTGCTAAATAAGTACACTCAGAGGTGTGAAGTCCACAACCCTGTGTGAAATGTAATGCCATGTACACTGCCCACATCAGAATTACAAATACATAGCAGCCACTGTGGCCAAAGCCTGTGACTGGACTACAGAAGGACAAAGAGACACACATAAGGGGAAATGGAACCACTGGCCAGGCAAATGGAGAATATGTACACCAGAACAAATTGTGCAGTAACATAGTGTAAGGAGTCAGTAAACATCACCTGCAAATATACAACACACACCCATGTAAGTGGAGGTCTACAACAAAACAAAACCCATACAATGGACACCTCAGAGGCAAAATCACATGAGAACTCTATAAACCTACACACCACAGACAATGTAGGCTCCACACACCAGGGTCTTGCAAACACTAAGGCCTTACCCCAAACACCTACCCTACACAGATAGGCTAACATCAATGTCCATCTACCCCATTCCATGCAGACTCTGTTGAAGTGTCCCCTGTCTGGCATACAAAGCAATCCAGACCCTGCCTTGGTGGGACTGTTGCACATCTGGAACTCAAGGCCCACTCCATCAACCTGTAGCCGCGGCATCAACCTGGGCTGTTATCAGTACAGCTTATTGGTGTGACAGATACGTGTACCACCCACTGCCTCATTTGTGAAATACGCTACCTGTCAACAGCAAGCCAAATATCTCAATACCCCTAATGATGTGCTCCCTGTATAAGTGCATGGGATACAGAAAATACAGTAATGTGATCCCACCTGTGTCCCTGCTGGACAGGGGCTGTGTGTGCTGACATGTCTTAACATGGGCTACACTCTTGTCTGCGTGGGTTATAAGGGCGTCAGAGCCAATACCCTACTAACATCATAACACACTACCAATCTATACACAACTGTCAGTGGTTCACCACATTACTCTGTACTGCTCTGCCACTGACATACCTGGAAGCCACAGCGCTATGTGGAATATACTACATATATAATGGATATTTCTACACAGTAGAATGCACTCTGTACCCACACCCATACCTCCCAAACTCTGACAGCAAGACATCTGGACAAGGTCATAAATAAAAGTGGAACAAAGGCACAATGATAGGCACATGTTGTAAATATTGTCCTTACTTACTGAGAAAGTTGGTAGGATAAGGGGTTTTGCATTAGCAGGAATTGTCTGAAGGTTATGAGCTCTGAAGCACTAATGTCTGTCATTATTTTGTAACATTATCTTCAGTTATATGCAACTAACTTGCCATAAAAACACAGGTTTATGTAGCCTGGATGAAACTTCTAGGCAAACACCTGGACAATCTGCCAAAAAATGCACAGTTGAGAGGTATGGCAACACCAGGACATGACTGCTAGACTGTTTACACAGCTTCATTAGTCAACTGGCTGTAGCCACACCTCTCAACTGGCTTTTTTGGGCAAGAATGTATGTAGTCAGGCTCATACTATTGGCCTGTGCATCATACATCTTATATTCCTCTGGTAAAGCACTCTGGTGATCTAAAGATGTCTGTCACTGGGTAATGGCACAATACATTGCAGTGTCAGACTTCAGATATGTCAGAAAATATCTGCTAAAATAAACACAGTACCCCTAGGAAGATCCTGTTTATTTTTGAGTGGTATGGCTGTAGCACAAAAACCCCAGACTGGAGTACACCTATCTCTGGAATGGAGTACCACTCTCACTAGAGAAGGTCACACTGGTAATGTTCCTACACTTAGAGAATCACAGACCATGTTGGAACCCACATCGGACTATATGACTGTATTGTGTATATATGTATTTGCATACAGACAGCTATGTACACCTTAACTGTCCCTACACACACCCATCAGACAGGATTACCCTCAGCTAGATGTAAGTGGCCCATATGTGATATATATATATGGGCAACAGATAACAATATGTCAAGCATACACAAACACAGATGTGGGGAAGAGAGAGACAGACAGTGATAGAGAGAGACACATGGGGGGACACACAGTGAGTCACACACAGATACCCTGAATGGCAAAGGGTAAGGTCCTGCTGTGGACAGTGGCATACCAGTCGTAACCAGTTGTACGTGCCAGCATGAAGGTGAGCTCAACTGTGTAATAGTACTGAGGTGGTGGTTATAATATCACATCATCTGCTTCTGTGTGCATGCGTGCATGTGTGCATGCATGTGTGCATGTGTGTGCGCATGTGTGTGTGTGTGTGTGTGTGTGTGTGTGTGTGTGTGTGTGTGTGTGTCTGTAGGTCTAAGTATTAGGAGGCTGTTCCCACTCAGTACAATTCCCATTGCCCTACTTCACAAGATCTGCTGCTGTCATTCACCTTAGTACCACTGGACACCAATCAGCCCTATAAGCTCTGTAGCACATGCAATAACTGTGTAACATATTGTACAAATAACTCAACAGGTAGGGGTTCTAATCTCAGTTCTGGCAATTATGAGTGTGTTTGTGTGTGTTTGTAGGAGAAACAGTTTTAGGCCATTCCCACACAGTACACTTCCCAGTGCCCAAATTTAGCAGTCCTGCTGATGTCATTCCCCTTTGATGTACCTTGGCACAGACCCAGCCTTATAAGCTCTGTGGTGCATGCAATAACTATGTAACAGTATAATACAAATAACTAGATAGGCAGCAATTTTATTTCCAGTTCTGGCAAATGTGTATGTGTGTGTATATTTGTAGGGTGAAGTATTTTGAGGATGTTCCCACCCAGTATACATCTCAGTGCCCAACTTTAGCAGTCATGCAATCATTCACCTTAGAAGCACCTTTGGGCACTTGTCAGTCCTATAAGCTCTATAGCACATGCGATAACTGTGTAACACCATAGCACAAATAACTAGATAGCCAGAGGTTCTATTCTCAGATCTAGCAAATGTGTGTATAACTGTATGTACAATAGCTTGTAAGTGTGTGTGTTTGTAGGTTGAAGTATTTTGAGGACTTTCCCAATCAGTACACATTCCAGTGTCCAGCTTTAGCATTCCTGCTGATGTCATTCACCTTAGAAGCACCTTTGGGCACTTGTCAGCTCTATAAGCGCTGTAACGCATGTGATAACTGCATAGCACTATAGTACAAATAACTAGATAGACAGGGGTTCTATTCTCAGATCCAGCAAATGTGTGTGTATATGTGTATGTACAAGAATTTGTAAGTGTGTATGTTTGTAGGATGAAGTATTTTGAGGACTTTCCCACCCAGTGCCCTACTTTAGCAGCCCTGCTGATGTCATTCACCCTGGATGTACCTCTGGGCACTTGTCAGCTCTGTAAGCTCTGTCTCACATGCGATAACTGGGTAATGCTATAGTACAAATTACTAGATGGACAGGGGTTCTATTCTCAGGTCTGGCAAGTGTGTGTGTGTGTGTGTGTGTGTGTGTGTGTGTGTGTGTGTGTGTGTGTGTGTGTGTGTGTGTGTGTGTGTGTGTGTGTGTGTGTGTGTGTGTGTGTGTGTGTGTGTGTGTGTGTGTGTGTGTGTGTGTGTGTGTGTGTGTGTGTGTGTGTGTGTAAGTGTATGTACAATAGTTTGACTGTATGTTTGTAGGACAAAGTATTTTGAGGACTTTCCCACCCACAACACTTCCCAGTGCCCACTTTAGCAGTCCTGCTGATGGCATTACCATTAGATGTACCTTTGGATAGCACTCATCCCTATAAGCTCCATGGCACATGTAATAACCAAGTAACAGTATAGTACAAATAACTAGATAGGCAGGAGTTCTACACTCAGTTTTGGCAAATGTGTGTGTGTTTGAAGCTGTTTAAGTGGGTATGTTTATAGGGTAATGTATTTTGATGCCCTTCCCAGCCAGTACATTTCCCACTGCCATAGTTTACAAGGGCCCCTGACGTAATCACTTTAGACATACCTAGCGACACTATGAAATCCTATAATCTTCGTGGTACATGTGATAACTGTGTAACATTGTAGTATACATAACTAGATCAGTAGGGGTTCTAAACTCAGTACTGGCAACTGTGTGTGTGTGTGTGTGTGTGTGTGTGTGTGTGTGTGTGTGTGTGTGTGTGTGTGTGTGTGTGTGTGTGTGTGTGACTCACATCATCCCTTTGTGTGTTTGGGTAAGGCTCATATCCTCTGGGAGTGTGGGTTATACCATTTTGAGGTGTGTACCACCTAGTACACATCCCTTTGCCCTACTTTACAAGGCCTGCTGATGTCATTCACTCTAGATGTACCTGTATACACTTGGGTAGCCTTCTAAGGTCTGTGGTGTGTGTAATAACTGCATAATACTGCAGTGGAAATACTTAGATAGGTAGAGGTTCTAATCTCAATACCAAGAACTATAGTATTTTGTGTGTAGCATATCTCCTGTGGCTGTTGTGTGTGTAGGTTATACCATTTTAAGGCCAGTTGACCCCTTACCCATGACATTACTTTAAAGACCCTGTTAATGGCATATGCCTCACATAAACCATGTAACACTATACAACCCATGCCAGTCATCTGTACAGATGTATATGGGATATCCACATGCTTGCAACCTGTATGTGGTCTGTGTCCCCTGACAATAAGCATTCCTATGATATCATTGCCAAATATGTCACAGTTACAGTACTGACACACATGCCAGCATCATACATTGTACCTGACTGATACACCATGCTGATACAAAGTCTGTCACACTATCACTTGTGCAGGTATGTAAGAGCAGTAGACAAAACCAATTGCTATGTCTGGTGGGTTATTCCACCATCCATGAAGGCATTCACAAGATTACCTGTTGTAAGAGGTTGTGTATCATGTCCCAGGCATTTAATGTATGTGGAGCATGTCATGTGCATGCAGCACTATAGTTCATACAAGTGGTTACGTAGGGTTACTAATATGTCTATTGGGAACTGTGTATGTGTTTCTGTATGCACAGCCCCTGTGCCTGTCTTCAGTGTGTGTATGTGATGGCTATTCCATTTTGTGTGCCTCTTCCACCCTGTGAACTCCTCTATTGCCAACCTAGTGTTGGCTCATACAGATGTCATCCACCGTATAAGCAGAGTTGCACAGTTTCGAACACTGAGCCACTGTAGTGCAATGGTCATATCACTGTGTATTGTACATTAATAGATGGGTAGGTCATCTACTCTGATAAGTGTCACCTCCATGTGCATGTGTGTATCAATGCATGTCCCCATGCAGTGATGTGCGCGCGCGCGTGTGTGTGCGTGTGTGTGTGTATGTGTGTGAGATGGCTCTAATATGTTAAGGACCTATGAACCCACCATTGGTAATCCCAACAACCTCTGCAAGTGTCACCCACTTCAATAGTAGTGGCAGACACTGCCACACTACACTACCACTGTACTATCTGTGTTATGTATCTATCGCTATCCTTCATAAGATTGTACAGGAAGGGGCTGTGCTCAGCCCTTCATCAGCTGCCTCATGTACAGGACTATGACTCTGTGTGCACTATCAGCACTAGAGGACAGACATGCATATGAGATAACAGACACACATGCTGGTGATTGTCAGGTTAGACTAACATAGGCTGACCTGTGTCAGGAATGCATACCCCAAACCTGTCATACAGAGTACCAGGCAAACCCTCATCAACTGCATGATGGTCAAGTGGATGTGACAGAAATGGCAGGGGCAACTAGTGCTGATAGCTGAATCTGTTGCAGTGAAAGTAATGGTTAAGCTTGTGAGGGACCTAGTGCCAGTACTCAAGTAACCTCCTCTATATGTGTGAGCTTGTGGTCTTACAGAACACCCAAGTGACATGTATGAAGGCTAAGTGGCTGTGTCAAGGGTATGTATGCAAGGTCACACTGTCTGCCACAGTTGCCCCTCACACACTGTTGCAAGTAAACACACCTGGTAAACATATACATATACAGCTGCACCTTGGCTATGAAAAGGTCACTGTATTTCCACTCTGCCTTACTCATCATTGCTACTGTCAGCAGACCAACAGCCTGCAGATACAGACACCTGGAACACAACTAGAATACAGTATGTGACACTACAGTTAGTCAGCAGTACTAACAACAATAGTGCATCATGGCTAACAAGGTACATACACCTTTATGTATACCCTTAACTACTGCCAGCAGACAGCACCTTACACAGCATGACATTGCTACACTGTACTATAGTCATCCTGTGCATCAGGCCCATCTGAGCATGTCCGTGCATCGATGGTATGGATAACAGGGTTGTGGTGCACGTATCATCACATGCACAGGGTGTGCTGCTGGATTGCCAGAGGCCTAAGCTGGGCCATATGGCTGATATCATGTGTGTGTGTGTGTGTGTGTGTGTGTGTGTGTGTGTGTGTGTGTGTGTCTGGAGGGGTGATGTTCAACTGGGCCGTGCAAAAGAGATGTGAGTGTCTGGTGGTGACTGACCTGTGATAGGGATGTGTGAGTGTTTGCCTGCATATCATCAAGTGATGTGGATGCCCGAAACAGGGCTATGTTGGACAACCGTGGACTGTAAATGGCAGGATGTGTGGTTCATCATCTTTTGGCATGGATGTGGTAACTGGTTCTACCAGGAATATCACTGGCACCGCCAGGCCGAAGGACAGATGCATTACTACTCCCTGATGGTAACTGCTGTCTGCTGGATCCACGTCCCTGATGAAACTGGTCAGGACAATGTGCCTATGGTCTGCTCCAGTGTGGTGTGGACAGCACCCTCCCATAGTGCTGTTGGTACTGCCACTATGGGACTGTGAATGTGCATGGCCATGTGGGCACACAGCTGATCATGTTGCTGACCTACATCCACCTGGCCGGTGCCCTACTCCCCCACATGCTCGAGCACAGACATTGCACCGTCAAGCAGTGACAATGTCTTACCCCACTGTCTATCCACAACATCGGCAAGATGACGTATGGCATCACAAATGTCGTGGAGGTCGTCAACATGGCATAGAGTACTGCATTTATTACCCTAAGCATCTGTCTGGTGTTGCAGTCAGTACACGCCTGTGCCTCTGACAGTCTGTAACATGCATCTGGTGACACCTGCTGAAGCACTAACAACAGGGCCTTGATGGCAGCAGTCCTCTGTCAAGCTCCGCTGTCCATCTGCCTGTGTGTGACCTTGTCTGCTCTCTGCTTATGGCTGGTGTCTACATTCACACTCACCATACTCAACACACTAGCCTGTTATATGCCACCACCCTTAATCTGTACATTATCCATGGCTGCTGGGGACTGGGCATGTGTGGGCATACTGACTGTGTGCGGGGACATGGTGGGTGAAAGTGAGATACCAAACAATGGCACAGATTCAGGCACCAACAACCCCACCTGTACCTCACTATGACCACCATCATCATGGGAGTCCACTAAGACACTGACATTAGGTTGTGAGGGGGAGGGACACCAACCCTGTGTTCACCTATGAGGGGAAGACAACATATGTAAATTAATACCCTGCAGTATTATGTTTGCTGGTACATGCACATGCGCACACACACATGCACATGCATGCACGTGAACATGCGCATGCACACACACTCATGCTGCAGTCTGGCACAGTTGTGACACCTATGGTCCCAAGGGCAGACCTTATAGTAGTTCTGCCTGCCACAATCCATCTCTTTCACTGCTACTGTCAGGGCCACAACAAAGGGTGCAAAATCCTACAGTGTGATGGGCCTAGTAGCAGAATGGTAATTGTGGCCAAGACCAAGGCTATTGGAATGATCTACACAATGTCACCAAGTGCATATGCATGTACTGTAAGAGCTGACTTGCTGCTATACAGACCACACACAATGACAAGGTGTAACGATATGTAATGATAACTGATGAAGGGAGAAGACTATACACTATCACTGCAGTTCCTACACCGTTCAGAATCACAGGGATTCATTTCAGACAAAATTGCAGGACAGTCTGCAATACATACAGGAAACATGTAAAGTACTAGGTGCATAGCCTCATAAGATGATACCGGGATATTGGCCCTGATGCCTTCATAAGCCTGGCCCAGACTTTTGCCCATGTCCCTTGCAAACCAGCACCTGTTTCCCCTGTCCAGCTGGTACACAAGCAGGATCCCAGGGGTGTCCCATCCATTTCCCATGCAGTTGTCTAGCTTCTTCTTCAAGAAGGCTATACATATACTCTGCTAGACATGGGGAGAGAGTGTATTTTACAGACAGTGTATTGTGTGGGACACTACACTATCCTGCTATCAAGTACTATACACGTCACAGACTAGGTGAAGGCCTTGCGTGCATGTGGTTTGTCTTACCGATATGCAGAAATGCCATCAAGGCTGATTTGGACATGGCCTTGTATGCCAGACACAGGTCACCTATGATCAGTCT
The DNA here is from genome assembly GCF_019279795.1 of Protopterus annectens. NCBI lineage: Eukaryota > Metazoa > Chordata > Ceratodontiformes > Protopteridae > Protopterus > Protopterus annectens. The sequence goes on from NC_056729.1 coordinate 133,770,414, forward strand.
GTATGAGACTGAGTTTTGGGACAGGGCTTTCAGCCTTCCTATATTGGATAGGTGTTACAGACCCTGCATTTGCCTGGGCAGGAACCTCTGTGGTCTCTGCAACTGCTGCATTTGCTTGGCAAGGTACATGCCAAAGGAGCCATTGTACTTGGTAATGCGTCTGATAAGGGTGGAGTACAGGGATGTTGTGGCCTCCTGGTTCCCGGATAACATACCCGTATTAATGAGGTGAGCCATGTAGAGAGCCTTCCGTACAATGGTGCCCACATGGTGGGAAAATGTCAAGTTGCTAGCAATCTTGGTGCACAAGTTGCCTCACACCTGATTGCATGCTCAGTACATTATTACTGTCATAATTAGTGTGGATGACATCTGACACAGCAGGGAGAATGATGCCTTTCCTGGCATTCAGTCTGTGGAAATACTTCTTGCACCTATCATTAATTGGGTGAGGGCCTTTTGGGGGATGTTCACATCAGTAGGGGAATGTAAGACAGTGGCCAGCTTGCAAGGATCTGTGCACCTGGTCAGCCACAAACCACTGCTTTTGTCCTGTACTTCAGATATGTATATCCCAAACAGTAGAGGCTCCCAGACTGATCCTTGGAGTACACTGCTTTGGAAGACTATTACTAGAGGTGGGTTCCACTACTTTGACCGAGTGGGTACTATCATTGAGCCAGTTAGCTACCCATCTGGTAACATACAGGTTTATGTCTAGCTGTGTAGGCATATGTATCCTGGCTGCCTGGGGATTATTGTGAGAGAATTGGGCTAGGTGAAGGTAGGCATTGTTCACCATCTTCCCCTTGTCTTTGTGTTTGTTGACCACTTCAGAGTGGTCGACCAGGTTTAACAGGCCTGAGCTCCCTTTGACAATACCACGCTGTGTGGGCTCAGGCATTTTGAGGTTGCCGATGTCCTTGATCATAATATCCTTGATATTGCCTTCCATGCCCTTGCAGACCAGGCTAGTTCGGCTGATGTGCATATGATTGGCTGGACTGGTGAATTGCTCCACCTTTGTGTATAATAATGACAGTGGCTATCCTCTGTTCAGATGGGATGACACCGGTGTTCATGCTTTGATTGACCAGATTTTATTAGTCACAGTAAATACAGTAACTATTACATTTGTAATATTTTGTAAACAACTCATACTATCTCAGCAACCATTCAAGTTACACACATACTGTCAGCAGCATTTTATTCATCTAGCTGACAGCTTTCATACGAGGCTAAGTTGTTCTGTCTGTGTTACTTGGTTGTTGAGATATTTAGAAAACTGTGAAAACTATATCTATATAAATTAAATACCATAAAAACAACAGTTAATATCTATTTATCTGCACTAGACAGAGGTAAAATATTAATGCAATTGAGTTTTCCATTGTGTAAGCTTTAAGATGAAATCTTCTAAAACCTTGTACATAGCATTGTTTTGGAATTATAAATGCAAATATGATCAAAGAATATTTGATGCCTAGAGGCATCAGTAAGAGTTAACTGCAGATGCACCTGGAGGCATCACGCAATTATAATGAGTTAAGGATCTGATTCCTGGTGATGAGGGGAAGGGACAGGTGATGTGCATGCACATGTGTACCAGTGGGGGGACAGGGGGGTGATGTTTATACTTCATCTGTATGCAGCCGGTTGCCTATATCTATGCCGTATGTGTATGTGGTGTTACTGACCACCACTACGGAGCAGATTTGTGTGTTGCCTCTGGGATTGCAGGCACATGTGTGAAAGGCCTAGTGATTGACCTTGGTTGATGTGTCCAATTTACACTCAATGATAGCCTTAGGGTAATTCACCTGTGACCTTATTTGCTTGTGCAGGCCAAGGTGACATTGCTTTCAATAAAGCACCTGTTCCTTCTTGGCCCTGTACAGCAATTATCGCCACCTATTATGGTATTTGTGTATTGCTGCTGTCCACCATGGATGTTTACCCTACCTTGAGGGAGATGATGTTGTCCTGTCAGGTATTGCTGAGTCCATACAGCTATGTAGGTGCCCATATAGTATTGTGGTGTTGGCCTGGACACTATTGCTAGTTCCAACTGATGGGGTGCTGGCTGTGAAGCTACTTCTACCTGCTCTGAGAAGATTTATAATCATTTGTGTAAAGTTAATTTTGTTTGACCCTGATGTTGGGGGCAGGGGAAATGGTGACCTGAACAGTGATGGCTATGTGGTCAGATCTGACCAAGGAGGATGACACTGTAGGAGTGTTACAGTGACTACTCATTTTGGTTAGGATCAAGTTCAGGATATTTCCACCTGTCATAGGAGTGTTGACTGGCTGATCCACTGCATTGCCATTGACAAAGCTGAGGAATCTCTGTGCATTCATGTTCAGGTGGCATAGGTCATGCACACTATGGTTGGGTAGTTAAAGTCACCCAGGAGGAGGATAGATGATTGAATCCTGACAGATTCCAGCAAGTCCCAATAGGTGTAGTGGATGTCCATGGTCATGGTTGGAGGCCTGTAGCTAGCTATGATTTGAGTAGGTGTTTTGTCAACTGTTAACTGCACTCAGGATGTCTCCTGTGCATCATAATGTTTGGCTAGCCTGGAGGTGTGTATGTGTATGATAATGTTCAACACTCCACCTCCTGTAGCTTTGTAGCCCTCCATTTGGGGTCTAAACATATGAGGAGATGAGTAACCTGGCAAGGTCAGTGTGCTCTTCACAGCTACAAAGTAGGTGTCAGTGATTGCACAAATGTTGGCATCCTACAGGACAAGGTATGCTTGCATTGACATGGGTTTCATTCTAAGACCTGTTAGAGCAAGACATCTGCACAAAGGCACACATCACTGGTGGGCAAATGCCAGAAAATAGTGTCACTTTATGAATCTAGCTGAAACACACTTAGTTGCCAGGAAAGACTGTGTCGCATTCACAGGTCTGCTCCACAGGATATAACATCTGACAATCAAATGTATGCTATTATGTTATGACCTCAGCCTTTAATGGGTTGCCAGTGATATGCCAGAAACACACAACTGTAATGAGGCAATGACTACAAATATGAGAATGACATCTGGTCAGTCTGCAAAACTCTGGACAGTTGTCAGGTATGGTCTCACTATATGACATACAGTTCAATGCACACTTCTGCACCTGTTGTGTACTATGCATATACCCTATGTCTCTTACATTTGTAAGACAAGCATATGTATCATAGTAGCATTCACAGGTGACATATGAATACTTACAACATCCCAGGTAGCTGGCCTAGCAGTGTCACACTCAGTATTGGACAACAGACACTCCAGTAGTAGTCATACATGAGCTGACTTTTGCAGGGGTGAGTCTGGGGCCAGAGATGTGATCCATGCCAGTGCAGACAGGGCAAGCAGGAATGGCCATAGGTGCTGGACAGCAGCATGTGAGTCCAGCAAGTCTTGTTGCGATCTAGTGTTTAAATTCCTATTTGACAGGATTGCATCCCCCCATTCCACATTCTATTACAAGCTTACGTGATCAACATACCTGTTTTAGTACTAAAGTGTTTCCTCAGAATAATGTAAATGGTTAGGTTTGTATAGTCGCAGTCTGTCTTTGTGTAGATGGGTTCAGACCTGTGTTGCATAGGCAGCAGCTTGCTTTTTGTATGAAATGCTCATGAGCAGGTGATAGCCTATGCACCAATCCATGTCTCCCACTTGCTACTTGCATCCAGAGCAGCTGTGTTGTCTTTCCATTAGCCAATGCCATAGCAAATCAGTGCTATATTTAAGTCATTCATGTGGGCCTTGCCCCTTTTCCTTGCCTGTGTGGAGGACATTATGGAGGTGTGGGGGCTACAGTTTCACAGACGGTAGGTGGAAATACCTCTCAGGACAAGATATATGGAGGCAGCCCAACAACATGGACAAAGCTCCAGAATTGGGTACAGATTGTAAGTAGGTATTGCTGTTCTACACATAGAGGATTGCTAGATTAACAGTGTTTGTCTGGACATGCATGTTCTGCATGACTTGACGTCTGACATTGATATATCTCTGACATACCTCTCAACTTTCCAGATGTTCACAAACTGACTGGCCAGAGGTTTGCTTGTTATGTTTGGTCTGTTCCTCAGACAATTTCTGTTTTTGAGAAAGCAGCAGGATAATGTGAGGGTTGTAGTCATTAAATGTTGACATCCATCAATGGCAACTTGTGCTATAGGACTGCAGGACTGCAGCCCCCCCCCCCCCCAGCTGTGGAAAGAAAAACAAAATAATCAGGAACAGGAAAGAAAAGAAAAGAAAACAATAAAAAGTTTTCTCAAGTCCCAGAACGAACTCATGCATGCATGATTTAATTTGTGAACTCTCCCGGAACTCGCGCATGCGAGTTTCACAGGCTGGGAACTCCAGACTGCTTTGTCAGCAGTCCGGATAGGTAGAAAGGTGATCTCTGCCCTGCAAACCCAGAAGTCTATGTGGTGATGACCGCACAGACTGGAAGACATCTGGACTGCAACGTCCGTAGGCTGGAGCCTGGTCTCACGGGGGGAAGACATTGGAGCCTGCTCTCGCGGGGAAACTGTTGCCGGAGCCTGAGTGGGACTATTACTGGAGCCTTCTCTATCAACACATGGATGGATTCATGGGGACTGTTACTGGTGGCACAAGGTAGAGTGTGTGTGTGTGTGTGTGTGTGTGTGTGTGTGTGTGTGTGTGTGTGTGTGTGTGTGTGTAAAATCACATCAGATGCTGGCCACATTATGGATAGGAACATTTTTAATGTGAATTTTTAGGAAGAAAAGCATTAGTCTCTATCCCTGGTTATTAAATTGTAAATATTTGATTAAGTATATTCATACATGAGGTTCATTTAACAAACTTTTCTGACAGAAATATCAGTCACGCCTAACCAGGCTTTCTGTCACTATTCCACTTTAAACCATAGTTAAGTATAATCTTTTCTATAAAATTGCAGTTTACATTTGTAGCCTTTTTATGTCTTTTCCTCCTTCTTAATGGGTTCTGATGTTTTGTCTGTTATGTCTTATTCTTATAAAAATTCTCTACATCATCATGTTTGCTGCTAACATAACACACTTCAACCATTCCCAGTAAAAAAAATGCTTATTTCCAGTAGCAGTTTTCCATACAGATACACTGAAATTAAAGAAATAACGTCCTAATTTAGTACCTTATATCTTTGACAAAAAGTTGTATTCTATTTCAGTATGGATGAAGATATGCTGACATTATAGCAAGTTATAAACATTTGCAGAGTCATCAATAGTTTTCTCTAAATTATTTATTTCAGTTATCCAGCTACTATGCAACCAAATCATGATTTCTAGAACAAAAGTACTAGTTTGATCTCAAAATATCCTTAGAAAAGTTGTTCGTGTTTATAACACATTATTTGCTTTACAGCTTGAAGGTCCAACTGACATTGTCGTAAAGATAGTAGAACCTCAAATTATTAAAATCCAGATCACTGCTGTTCAGGTAACAACAGAATAATCCCTGTATTTCTCTACTGCTAAAACAGACTTGACAATTTTAACTCAATCAGAATATGGAAGTAATCAGCCATTTGTAAAATCTGCTTGCCTTAATCTGTATCATTGCTGCTTTTCATATACAGTGTGGTCTACCAAGTACCAATTTGTTTGGTTATGGTGGCTTAGCTTTTACCCTACCCAGTAAAATTCAGACAGACTCCATTACATAAAGAACCGCTAGATAAGATTTCAAAAGTCTGTGGTAGGGTTGGGTAATCTATAACTAGGTTAACTGTTTCAGATGATTCATCGTCTGACTTTTTTTGTCATGGGTATGGTTATATGTTCAAGGACAGTAACTGCAATCCCCAGAACTGCAAGAATTTAAGTGGGATTATGGTGAAATATATACAAACTCAGAAATGTTGCATCTCTGAGTATTCCTTCTTTTTGGTACAATGATCTCAAAGTTGGTATATATAAGCAGTGGGAGTGTTAAGAAGTGCATCCCGCCACATTGGTGGATACATGAGGAGGCTTGTCTCCCCCTTGAAAAAGTAGTTTAAGTTTGTAACACTGACTTTGGTAGTTCACTGTTACTTGTGTTAAATTGCACTTCAGTTTTTCCACTTTCAGGAGTTACATTATCGAGTTTCAAACTTCCAATAGGGAGCCACAGTACTGTACATTAAGGCTGCAGATCTGTTCCTGGGAATTTTTGCTTTATTTACAAAATGCCCCTGAGCATTAGGGCTGTTTGATTCTATGAAACTGACTACAGATGAATTTTAAATTAAATGCTAATAATAATGCTCATATATTGTCTTTTTATACTAAATCAGCTTTAGGCATTAAGCGTTGACACTGTTGTGGTATTGCTGCCTTCGCATATTTGTTAGAAGGAATGTAATTATGCATTTATTAAGACTGTGACTTTCTTGTGATTTGGGAAATTTTACCACTCTAGTATTATTTGTGTTGGGTTATGCTCTGCATAGTTGGACTAGTTGCCAGTATATTTTACTACAATCATAATTTTAGATAAAAATAAGTCCTTGCTAAAAAGGAAAACTTAACTTATTCTAGTCTGACTTACATTTCTGAGTGTATAAAGTAAAGTTGCAGTCTAAAAGAAATAGTGCTACTTTATTGAAAAAAATGATTAGCTTTTGTTGCTATTACAAAATGACATTGCTAAAGAAAAGTTAATCTGCTGTAGAATTTGTCTGCATTATGCTGATTATGTCATATTCATGTTCAGGTTCAGACCTGCTTTGTGCACGGGGCTTTCAGTGTTTATTTAATAGCATAACTAAAAATAGAAACATTAGAATTTCAAAGTTTCTAAACTGCAACAAGTACAGAGTCCTGCACAGTTTGTGGGTGCTGTTGTAGAAGGCAAATAGAAGCAGTATGCTAAGGAAATGAAGTGCCCCTTTAGTTAACACGTTTCATTATTTATGAGTGTAACCAGGGATATGCTATGTATACTATGGTGTACATTTTTATAAATAATTTATTTTGTGCAATGAGATGTGCTGTTTTTTGTAATGCTTTATGGTTATTTTGTTGATTATTTTTTTCAGAATGTTTCATTCACTAGATTTTTATTATTTTCTTAAAGGTCTGCACTTTCTGAGGTCGCAGACTACAATTGCGGGGAGGGGGCAACATTCTGGGAGTTACTATAAAATTTCAAAATTTTGACTGTGTCTCTGCATTACTTGGTTGTCATCTGGCAGATATATGAATACTAAAACATTACTGCTGAAAGCTTGTCTGCTGATTCTTCCATCCCAGTTCTCCTTTTCCATGCCCATCCCACTGAGGTATGTATTCTGAGCACTTCCTTAAATATACAGTTTATTCAGAACTAGAACATAGCCACCTAATCCATACCCATTCATGAAGAAAGGCAGCAAAGAAATTTAATGCAGCAAAGTAAAACTGAAAGGGAGCTGACAGTTGTGATCAAGAAGAAGAACAGATACTCTTTGGATATATGCTATAATGGAGGAAGGGATAAGCAGAACTGACCTGGCTGAGAAAAGACTGGGAGGGAGACCACAAATGCCCCAGGTGCTGTAAGGTGGTGGGTAGATAACAGGCTTGAACCCTGTACTGTGGGCACAGTTGGCAAAAGCTTGAATTCCCTATCCACTACCATTTGTAAAAAATAAAATTTTAGATTTTTCCCTCATACTTGTTCTGTTCCTCATAAAATCTGTGGTTTCTGTATTTTTGTTTCCTGGCAAAGTCATTGGTGCAGTGGTAGCATTGTTGCCTAACAACTGCAGGTTCAGGTTTTCTAGTTTGATTCTTGCCTGGGGTGCCTTCTTTGTGGAATGTCCATGTCTTCCCTGTGTTTGTGTGGGTATTCTCTGGTGTCTCCCATCTTATAAAGACATATGTTTGTCGCTGAGCCTCTGCTGAAAATTGGCTTTTGTTCCAAGTCAGGCTTTCCTGGTTAACAAATGTTAAATAAAAATGACAAGCATTTGAATTTCAGACTTCATATTTTTCAGAAAGTACATGGTAACACAAAAGCCTAACAATTTTCTAAGTTTATAACATGGATATTTGAAAGTTGTCCCTATTGTTGGGACTGTATTCCCCCACTATTGGCTTCGTCCAGGTTTTTTGTGCTAAGGTTGAGAACTATGGTAAGAACTGAATTCACTGAATATGTTTGGGGGCTGTGTTCCCCCATTACTGGCTTTGTCTGGGTGTTTTTTGCTAAGAGGTTGAGAGCTATGGTGAGAAATGAATTCACTAAATGGTAGCCATTTAAGTTTCAGTCTTTCTCTCTTTCACACAACAGATGATTTGGCGTAGTTGCTTTGACTGTTTTGCACAGGGTCCTGGGTTCAATAATTAACAAAGAAATGTATGGTGGAAACACAGCATTTTACTCTAGCAACTTTACAACATTATACAAGCAATGTTTAAAATGTGTCCCTGGTTTTTGGGCTTTTGCCCCCCCCCCCAATAAATTTTGGCTTTTTCCAGATTTCTTGTGCTGCAAAGTTCAGAGATACAGCTGAGTGAGTAGATCTTACAAGGAGTTGAGAGCTGCAGGGGAACAAAAGTTTAGTGCTGCTTATGCTAAGAGTGCTTGTGTTGTTAATAGCACAACAGGTAGTGTGCTTGCTTTTGATGCAGAAGGCTGTGGGTTCTACTCCCACAGTAGATAGATGCATTGCTGATACTGTACTGTGGTGCAAAGGGGGTGGATGCTGCACTCCTTTTTGGTGAAGATACCTAGTAACTATGAACCTGTTATCAGTTTGCCATCCATTCCCTATTGCAATACTACTAGCTTATCATTTTTTAGTGTAAGATAGGCAATTTATTCCTCGAGGGGCAATAGACACTTTATTTGTAGATGAAACAATGAAATATAAAGTTGTTTGCTAGCAGCCGCCTCTTCGTTAGTTCCAGATCTCTTTAATGTGGAATTATTTAGATGACTTACTGGTGGACTGTAGAAGTTTGAGTAGACTTTTATGATGGAAATGTTCTGAAATGGGCAGTATTGTCATTATTGGTGCATGCATTTTGTTTCATGGTTTACTGGAAAAGTGTTCAAAACAATAAATTTAAAATGCACTCTAAAACTGTACTGTATTGTACAAGGAATATAATTTAATACAATCAGGAAGGTGTATGAAAGAGCATGTATATGTTTTGTGTGCAAGGTGCCTGTGATTTGAAAACAGCCCAAACCCAAAGTTAATCTTTATCTGCCACTGGCAAAATGTATTTTCTTTGAATGTGGGTTTGAATGTTGTTTCAACTAATGTGAGCTTTAGGGACAGAGAAGTTTTAATGCTTTCTGGTTTCATTGTGAGACCGCATTGCTTTGTTTAGCAGATATCTATTAGTGTTTGTGCTGTAAAATGCAAAATAAAACTTTCAAATGAAGTCCAAATCATTGCAGATGTAAAGCAGTATGTACATTACTGTTTATGGTAAATGGGGTAAAATAGCCAAGTAATGGTTCGTTGGAATGGCTGCAGGGAGGGAGGCTACATTCGACCATGATTTTGTGTGGGGGTTAGTGCAGCAAACTCAAAGACAGCCCCGGCTAAACTATACCTCTCAACTCTCCAGATTTTTGCAGAATTTGTTTTTGGTTTGTTCCTCATAAAATTTGTGGTTTTCTGGCAAATCTTTAGGAATGATTATCAACTGTCTCAGTTTTTATACAAGAGCAATGTTTAGTACTTGTATATATCCCCCCCAATATATTTGGCCTTGTCCAGATTTCCTGCATTAACAGGTTGAGAGCAATGTATGTGCAAATAAATTGCTTGATAGAATTAGGCATATCCAGAGCCTCAAATTTGTTCCTCTCTATAAATCCCTCCACAAATGGGCAATTTGGAAGAAAATATGAGGGTTTACAATAAATAAATAACTGTATAATAAAAATTATAGATAGATTTTTTTTATTTTTCAAATACATGTTTTTTTTTTTTTTTTTTTCTGCTCAAGTTTAGCAATACTAAATATAAAAGTGTGCCTTCTGACAGGTTCCCAGCTGTATTGTGTGTATTTATTATTTTTTTTTGCATCACATTTTGGTCCATTTTCATAAAAATTGTTTTTTTATTTGGCAAATTAGTGGCACATCATTAAAGACTGAAGTTAGAAAATAATGATGATTTCAATTTTTTCATTTCAGATTTTTTCAGAAAATTCAAACTAATACTACGAGACCTATTCTCATTATATATATTCTATTAGTATTTAGAATTTATTAAATTTATTTATTTGTGGGGCTTTGTCCCACTTCTATATATATAGCTGTCCAGAGATCTTGCTCTTGCCTGAGTGGTATGACAATATGGTCAGGCCATCACAGTCAGCCAGAGACATTTTCATATTGACATACTGACATACTTGTGTTGCACCCCCCCCCCCCATGTAGATCTCTGGATGTGTCCAAGCAAGGCAAGGAGCAGTTATGCAGTGTAAATGTGTAGAGTATCCCCCTATCCAAGGTAGACAAAAGTAATACAGTGCCTTTTCATCTGTCCTTGATTTTGCAGAATGTTTTATTATTCAGAAAGTGCTTGCAATTCTTTAATGAAATAATTACCATCAGGTAAGCTTCTCTGTAATTGTAAGATAGTAGTAAGTTTTAATAAGCTTATTGTTAAAAGTGCCAACAATTGCCAAGCTCTGTTCTGTTATTGCTGTTGAATACTTACATACAATACCAGAATAAATAAAACTTTGGGTATTGAAATGATGACAGTATTAATAAACATTATTATTACATTTTTTTAAGACACATTATTTTTACATTTTTTGAGACTTGCAGTTATCTTTCCTTTCTTTTACCTGCAAACTAAACTAAAACAGAATGCCAACCTATCATGTGTGGTCCATAACCTGTGCAGTAATCCTTGCCATGATTGTGTTTCTTGTTGTTTTGTTTTTTTTTCTTTTATCATTTTTTCCCATGAATGAAACAGCAGATAGATGTTGTCAGTCAGACAGTCTTTCTTTTTGGATAAATTTTTTTACAAGGGGGGGGGTATCAGAGAGATGCTACTGCAGCATGTTACTTTTTAATAAAGCCGAATATAAATTATAATTAGAACTGGTGCAAGGAGAAGTGGTTTGAGTTGAGTGCTGCTTGTTTTTTTTTTTGATTTTTTTTGATTGGCATTTGTATAATAATTTTATTTTTAATTTATTTTTTTTTTCCTTTTTTTTTTTGTTTCCCTTTAGATTAAAAAGTAAGCTAGCGCAGCCATGCATTTTTTTATTTTTTTTCTTCATTTTTTTTTGGATTCACTCATGACTCTCATGGATGGATGGGCTGGCATGGTGGCTATTTAATTAAAGTTACAGTTTTTGTGGTTTTGGTTTTGAGCTCCTCCTTTCTAGTGGACTTCACCCATTCCCATTCACCCACCCATCATTCCCCACCCATTCATCTGTCTCTTTGTTTGAACCAGCCACCACACCACACTATTAGTGTATGTACATGACATCATATCCTATCATATGAGTCAGGGAAACAATGTTACAACAACACTGTTTCAGTTTTGTGTGTGATTGTGTGAGATATGATATGTCCCCTTGTCCCCCCCCCCCCCCCCCATGTCATGCTTTGTCCAGATGTCTGTGCAGAGCAGTTCAGGAGGGAGGTATAGGTATATAGTGACTTATTAGTGAGATATAATGAGTGACCAGTGAGACCCTAGAAATTGTATATGGCAGTGGCCATAAATATGGTCCCAAACCCCAACCCATTCTGTGGGAAATCTTTACTACAGAGAGTTATGTATGTCTGTTGGTAACAGACTGCCAAGATTGTGTAGTAGTGTGCAAATGTTTGCTGGGCTGAGTAGGGAGAGTAGCAGATGTGAGTGTCAGAGATCATTTTCTATCTGACTGTGCATGCTGCTGCAATTGCTGGTGGTCAATCAGGTGTATATGTTTGTAGGGGCAGACTGAGAAATGTCCTGTAACACCTCAGGATTCCTAGTAGACTGTAACTTGGGGCAGTATATGTCAGAGGAGTGTGTAACTGGCAATCAGGATATGTTTGTTCAAACAGACGTTCTACTCTAGAGTTCATTTGGGGTACTGGCATGTTGCTTTGACTGTGGTGCAAATGGCTGTGGGGTAGACATTTTCGCACCAATATCTGCTTTTCCCTACAGTTCCATCCCAGTAGTGCATGATATGTTTGGAAAGACATGGGTAATTCCCCAGAGCTGATTTGGGGTAGTGCCATGCTGGTCTTACTGTGGTACAGAAGGTGCTGGGTGAAATGGTTGGTAGCTCTCATTTTTTTTCTTCTATGCCTCTCCACTGTTCAGATGTCTAGACACTGTCCAGATGTGTGGCTCATATGTTTGGTCTGTTCCCCATTACAGTTGTGGGTTTCTGACAAATCACTGGGATGATGTGAGCATTGACATCAGTAAATGATGACATTCATTTGTGTTTCAGACCTGGAATCTATCAGGAATTATATGTTATTCAAACCATGCTACTCTAGCAGACTTCTACGCGTATAACAGCCATATTTCAAAGATGTCACTATTGTTTGGCCTCTATCCCCCTGCTTTGTCAGGCTTTTTGCAGATGTCTTGCAGTAACAGGTTGGTTATATATATTTTAGATACATATATCAATATATATATATATATATATATATATATATATATATATATATATATATATATATATATATATATATATATATATATATATATATATATATATATATATATATATATATATATATATATATATATATATATATGAGTACTAAGGATATATGTTTTTCCCTTATGTTAAATGACTGTAGTGCATGATATTTGTAAAAACATTACAAATTCCTAAAGCTCAGATGGTATAGAGGTAGGTTGCTGTGATTGTAGTGCATAGGGTCCTGGATTCAAGATGTAGAAGTGATGACTTTTATTTTAATTAATGTTAAATGACCAGAGTGCATGATATGTTTGTAAAAGCATTACAAATTCCCCCACTGCAGATGGTGCAGTGGTACATTGCTGTAATTGTACTGCTAGCATCCTGGGTTTGAAACATGGCAGCGCTGAATATTTTGTTGCTGGGTAGAACAAGGGCTCATAGAGACAGTGATTAAGGCACTTTGAAGCAGTTGTAAGTGAGTTTATGCAGTTTTGCACAAAGCTAAGTGATGTTAACAGATGGTTAAGTCCTCTTAGCTTCACTTAGCACCGCATACTCCCTCTTACACCCATGCTAATTTTAATTAAAGAAAAGAAAGAGGGTGACAGGAAAGTGGTGAAATGTTGGCAAGCAGGCAGTAAAACATTAGGAAAACCAGCTAGGGATGTGCAGGACGGGTGTAGGAAAGTACCATAGCTCTACATTTCTTCTGCAGCAACAGCTGTGAATAATGTATAGAATTCGGAATTAACAGCCTCACACCCCACAGGGATGGGTGTTGGTGACAAACATTTGTAGAATAATTGGTGGGTAGATTGATTAACTTCACTGTAAATGGGAACAAAATGTAGAGCTGTGTATGGGGCAATGATTTTTTTTGTGGGACAGATGCCCCCCTTTTTTTAGGTGAGAGTGAGATGTTGAGGAAGGGCTGTAGATATGTTTGGGGAGGTAGTTTGGGTATGATAGGTAGCATTTGCAGACAAACAAGACACACAAACAGCAGACAGGGGCAGTATATGACACATGATGGGGGGGCAAGCACCTTGGATGGGGAAGGTGGTTGGAAATCAGAGGTCCATGAGCCCCCAAATGGGTACAGTGGGACTGAGACCCTCACCCATGAGCAGTCACCACTGCACCTTCACGGCCTCGAAGATGGCTGTGCTGGGGGCTGGACAAGAGGGGCAGCCTGCCTCTTGATGTGTGCCAAGTGGCCCTCCATCTGGCGCAGCTGCCCACCTAACTCAGATAGGATGATGCTGCGCACTGTACCCCCAGAACTGGTGGCAGGTGATGGGCTCCTGTCTGAGCCCACACTCCAGGGGGTGAGCACCGTCCCCTGAGGTGGTTCCACCCAAAGGTGGTGCAGGACCAGCAGAGGAGGATGTTCTGGGTAAGGTCCCAGATGTGCTGGAGCCCGGTGCCATGGCCAGATGGCATGGGACAAGCAGATCCACCAGGATCTGCCTTCCCAAAGATGCTATGGTGTTGTGGTTTTTCAAGATATATTGGTTTGTCATGAACAATACATTTCAAAATTAGTTATAACAGCATGTGTGCATGTTCCCATTAACCATACCAATAGATTTGAAACAGCTGCATAGCAAACAGAACACATGCATAAATGGAACAACAGTAAGCATTTTAACAACATGCAAGTTACATTGATGGCAACAGGCCACCAACAATGATATTTGAACAAGGTATGTTAATATGCAAACAATGAAATATACGAACAATAGAACACATTCCAAAAATAGGTTTTGAGAACAACATACCCATAGTATATGAAAAATAATTATTGATGCAGATGACAGGTGGGGAGAGAGAATAAAAGTCCATTAACAACTGTATTGGCTTCTATTTTTCACAACAGTACTGCTCAATACTCTACAGGTCTGCCCTCACTTTACATCTACCTATGGCCCATAGCTTCTGTGGCACATACATACCTGTTGGACTGTCAACCTGTAATGGTATGGGCAGACTGGGTACACTGTGGCTACTTTACTGGAGGGGGCTTGTACATGTCAGGGTTACATAATTGACAAAGAAGGGGTACCCTGCAATGATTTTGTGTGAGTCTACTACTAGCATAGTTCACCTGGATTCTTATTTGTGTCCAAGGTGATTAGCAGCAGTCACCACTAACCATGACAAGTGTGACACTTGAGAGACATGTATCGAGAAGAGGGCATGGTGTATGTACCTATCCTGCTGACATTTGCAGACATGGGGTTGGACAGTGGGGCAGTTGTACATGGTGTATTGTTATACCCTTCAAATAGCTACTACAAACATTTCATTACCTCTAAGACCTGTGGAGAAAATATCTGTTAGCGCTATCTGACTGTTTCTACAAATATTCAAGATGTCTTGAGTGTATATATGCATATATTTCAGTACCACTCCCTGGATTCAAAGCATGTCTAGGTGTGTTAAAATGAAATATAAGACTGCTTCTCATCACACTGAGATACTGGGGAACTGCTATTTTTTGTTTGACTGTTTTCTGCCTAATACTCTGTGGATTAGACAGTCTGATCTTGTAATTCTCAGATTCATGCATGACAGATAGTTACTGTACTGTGTAGTAATCCTTTGAAATTATATGATCTGGACAGCAAAGGTTAACACAGGGCACTGCAGCAGGGGCACTTTATAATACATTTGCCATTAGTATTCAGGGTTCTGATTTTAGTGCATGATGAATGTAATATTTCATGTATATCTTGATTTATAGCTCCACAATCTACTGTAATACATACTAGCTGATTCTCACTATAACCTCTGTTAATTCATGCTGTCAAAGCCATATTTTCCATGCAGAACCTGTACACATTCTATTTCTGCAACACCATACCAGAATAAACACAACAGTTGGTGAGTTAGGTTTTTATTGTACTTTTATGACACAGTGCTCTACTACTGAATATGCTGTAGATGACTATTAGTCTGGCAAACCTTTCTTTAATCATTAGACACAGGACACAGTGAACAATTTAATCCTTATTTATTTCAGTATATAATGCAAGGTAGATCTGTATTCACCAGGCTGTCAGTGCAGCCTTGTCAGTCTGTTTGCATGGGCCTCAGCATTGCCAGCCCTCTCCACTGTAGCTGTAGGGGGAGACAAACAAACATTATGCATACCTGGCTATCACAGACTCAGGTTAGAATTTGGTACAGCTATATCTGGGATACATACAAACTGCTGAAGCATGTAGAATAAAAAATATAACCAACAGCTGAAAGCAGCTTAGTACAAAAATCAAGTAAAGGTTCCACCAAAACCAAGCTGCCACCAAGACTTGATAAAAACAAATAAGACTTTATTCCAGAGGATACGCTCTTTCACACTTATTGCTTCATCAGATCCATAAAAACATCACAAAAACACATCACCTTATATAATACAAAGGCAATCAATTAACAAATCAAATGTAAGCAGCAATTACTGATGTATGCTTCACTTTTTTAATGCAGGTTTTAAAGGTATAGCTGAATTAAGCCCAGGCAGCTTATCTGTCTGCAGCCTCACAATCCATTTAGCTTCAATATTCTCAAATCTATTATTAAAGTCACCCCTTCTCTTACTAGCATGTACAAGTTGCAAGACACTGAATGCAAAGGAATGCCCCGGTGTCAAAGAAACATGTTTGGCTAATACATTTAATATGTTCAAACGTTTAATATCCCCCATATGCTGCAAAATGCATTCCTTCAGCATTCTACCCATCTTGCCCACACAGAAACATGTACACAACCTACATCTTACCAAATAGATCAATCCTTTAGACCTATAATCTGCATAAAAACATGGTTTAAAAAAATAATCAGTAATAGGATGCTGAAATTCTTGTAGCAAAGAAATAGAGCTACAGGCTTTACATTTTCTACACACGTAAGTGCCAAGATGATTAGAGGCAGGCAAAGAAGCATGAGATGATTTATAATAAAGTTGTCTCTTGAGGGAAAAGTTATTCCTGTAGACATAATGGAGTTTATCACCTACAATATCTTTGACTTTATCATCAGAAAGTAAAATGGGCTAAAACTTACTAACAACATTACACACTTGTTGAATATTATTACCATAAGTATGGGACAATCTCACATTAGTATTGGTATTAACATGACCATTTTTTTTATATGGGGTGTAGGTTTGATGAAAAAATGGTTGACCTCTATCTGACCGCATTGCTCTAACCATATTCAAACTATTCTCCAGTCACTGTTCATTGTAACCTCTCAATAATAAATCTTCCTTGATACCTAGCATGGCTTCATGACATTGAACATCATCAGTATGTAAGTGTGACATACGCAAGTATTGTCCTGTAGCAATATTCTTAAAAATATGCTTGGGATGCATACTGTTAAAGTGCAAAAGTGCATTCTTTCTACATTCCTTCTTATAAAAAGAACTGGACAAAATGCCATTATTCAATGTAGTCCTAGTATCCAGAAACTCAATTGTCTTGTGTGAGTGACTCACAACAAATTTAAAACAACTACTGGTGGATTCAAGATATTGTACAAACCTCATGAGGTCTGGACCTGAACCATGCCACAAAATAAAAATGTCCACAAAACGTTTATAGTACAGAAGGCTGGAGGTGAAATCATGACCACAGAGGACTACCATGTGCTCCCAGTCCGCCAGCACTAGGTTGGCATAACTGTTAACACACAGAGTCCCCATGGCTACTCCAACCTTCTGTCTATAAACTAAATCACCAAATAAAAACACATTGTTATAAAGCACTGCCTCCATTAATGCTCCTAAACAGTCTATAAAATCCAATGGGTAGTCAGCATTCTCCCTTAAAAACTCTTAAGTGATGCTATCCCCAAATCATGTGGAATAATTGTAAAGAGAGTCTGGATGTCCATACTAACCAAGATGATGTTCTCATCAAATACACCATGGCCTCTATCAAACTCACCCAAACTACTCAAGAAATGCTCAGTGTCCCTTAAAACAGCCACCGCTTTCTCAACTGGCTTCTTAAGTTGCCCCTCCAAGAAAATTGAGATAAATTCAGTAGCCCAACCTCTGCCCGAGACTATCAGTCACAGGGGAGGGTCAATAAGGGTCTTATGAACTTTTGGTAAACCATGTATAACTGGAATTAAGGGTTCAGTCACTAACATAAAATCATAAAGTGCCTTATCAATTGTTTGCTCCATCAACAAGTCATAAAGACAATTATGTACATTAGCAATAATACTTGCTAATTGATTCTCAGTCAAACATTCATATGTAGAAACATCACTAATCAAAGTTGTCATATAAAAATCATACTTTTTACTATCTAGGATCACAATTGAACCCCCCTTATCAACCAGACATGTAGTGAGTTCATTATTAGTCCGTAGCTCATTCAATGCCTTAAACTCAGCACTAGTTAAATTATAAAAGTTATTATTCTTTTTTAAGTCAGTACATAGCAGCTCCTTTTCCACAGTTCTAGAGAAAGTCTCAAGTACAGCTGGCAACTGTGGAACAAAAGTACTTGTGCATTTAGGATGAAAAGCATTATTCACAGCCATAGAATTAGTATTATCATCATAAAGTAGCTTGAGAGCTACATTCCGTATAAAAAGTTTCATATCAAGCAATACATCCTCAATACATACAGGTTGAGAAGGCACAAAACTGAGCCCTCTATTCAGTGCACTTACTTGTTCAGCAGACAAGGGAATGGATGATAAATTAAAAATCAACAAAGAGTTTTTTCCGACTGCTATCCTCCTTTAAAGAATTGCTCTCCATGGACGGTTTCCAGTTCTTCCATCCTAAACTGGTGCTCCGGTCCCTGCCGAAGGTTTGTGTCTGTTTGAAGGGCATTCTGGGCATTCTGCAGAAACCTGTACAGTGGAGGGGTGTGGCCGTGTATCACTTTGATAATACAGGGGGTGTGTGACAGAAGCTGCGACAAGCTCCCTACATTGCTTTCTTGGTCTCCTCTCCATTTTAGTGTCCGTGGACACCGAAATACTAATTTTATTTAATTTCAGTGTCCGCGGACACTGAAATACTCATTTTATTTGAGTGCAGGGGGTGTGTTAGATGTGTCTGCACTACTTTAACACACCCCGTGCACTCAGTAGTGCTCGTGTCCGTTTAGCCTTAGCAGCAGTGTGCCTTCATGAATATGCAAGGCGCGCTGCTGTTAAAGCTAAGGGCTAACGAATTTGGTTCACTTCGTGCAGAAATAGCACTATTCCTGCATGGAGTTGATTGAATCCCAGGTCATGGTTTCAATTTGGCTCCCAGAAAACAACAAATTGTAAAGACTTATCTTCTTTTTGTAAATGATTTAAAAATGTATACTTCATCAGATGAGGAACTTAAACCATAACTGCAAGTGGTCAAAACTTTTTCAGATAATATAAGAATGTCATTTGGTCTTAATAAATGTGAAAAATGAACCTTTAAAGCAGAAAAGCTACACCCCCAAGAAAACACCATCCTGAGACAGAAACATAATATAAAAGAACTTGAGCAAGAGGGAGTATATAAATATTTGGGAATTGATGAAGGATCAACAATACATCATCAATAAATGGAAATAAAACTTAGTAAGGAATATTTTAGAAGACTAAAATTAATACTGAAAACAGTGTTGATATCTAGGAACAAAGTCCAAGCTATAAACCAATTTGCTGTTCCTGTCCTAACTTACAGTTTTGGAGTGACTGACTGGCACCAACCCCAAAAGGTGTTGGATAGGTTGGACAGGAAAACAATATATTCCTTATTCTGAATTCCTCAAATTTGATAACATGTATAGATCTGCAGTCGTGGGAATGCATACATATCAGCTGATCTCACATGATCCAAACATATTGTAGCTATTGTATCTTTAGACAAGACCGCACAAATAAAAAAGGTGGAGGGGTAGCAATTCTCTACAAAACAGGACTACAAATCAACAAAATAAATCATAAACTACCCTTAGACAACAACTTAGAAATAATTATTACTAAACTCCAACTTAACTCCCACAAATCAGTTAACATAATCTGCACCTATCTTCCCCCAGGTAAAAATCACACACTATTAGAAGACTTATTAAACTGGCTCTCTTCAAATCTCCCTCAGGAAACAATACTACTAGGTGACTTTAATATTGACTGGTACTTATGTAACAACACCAATCCATCCACCCTGATTAACCTGTATGGCTTCTCACAAGCTATAAACTCTCCAACCAGAACAAATAAACTTAATAATAAAGAAAGCATCCTGGATTGGATACTAACAAACTGTCCACCACAAAACTATACAACAGGAACCCTCCCAGATGACCTTAGTGACCACTCTCTAATATACATTATCAGACATAAAACAAGTTTAAGTATCCCTACTTCAGTCAGAACTGCCCGTAGCAAAAAACATTTTAACCACAAATTGTTCCTAACCAAACTTAAACAATGCAACTGGTCTCCCCTTAAGTCACTCCCTATTAATGAAGCAGTTAATTACTTCAATAACACTTTCCTAGCAATCCTAGACCGTCATGCCCCAATGCGTTCCATAAGAATGAAAAACAAACCGGCACCATGGCTCTCAAATTCAACTAAGAAACTAATCCATAATAGAAATAAATCTTGGGCTAAATGGCATACCACAAAAGACACTATTGATCACCAAACTTTTAGACAACAAAGAAACTTAACAAAAAAAGCCATCCTACAAGATAAAAAGAAATTTTATACCCAACTTCAACAATCTTCCCTTCAACAGCCACAAAAATTCTGGTCTACTATTAACACACTACTTTCCCCAGGCAAAGTTGCCACGCCTTATCCACTAGACTCCAAACCTGATTGTCCAATACAAACAGCAAATGCCTTTAATACTTTCTTTACTACTACTATATTAAATCTAGCAAATCAACAAAATCCTGATACATCCAATTTGCCAAGCCCAAGCTCCATCCCCCCCCCCTTTCACCTTGAACCTATACCCACCTCCTATATCTCCTCCTTACTTCAAAAATTAAAACCTACTACCCCTTCAGCTGATAAATTGCCAGCAGAATACCTCCAAATAGGAGCCAAAGCCATTGCCTTCTCAATCTCCATATTGATCAATAGAACCATAAAAGAAGGCACCATTCCATCTATTTGGAAAATCTCACACATCATCCCACTTCACAAAGGTGGTGACTCTACTGAGTTCTCCAACTATCGCCCCATAGCTCTACTCTCTCCACTTGCTAAAATTATGGAGAAATGTATCCACAAACAATTAATAACTCACCTACTTAAGTATAATCTCCTTGCTAACTGCCAACATGGATTCCAGCCATTTCACAGTACTACCACTGCCTTGCTATCTTTTACTAACTCTATCAACAATAATCATAATAACAATATTCTTTCCTCAGCATTCTTTGTAGACCTATCTAAAGCATTCAATATGGTTAATTATCAACTTCTCCTCCACCAACTGAAGTCCCTCTCACTGGACAATCCTACTATGAACTGGTTTACATCATACCTAGAAAACCGTAAACAAGCAGTTCTCTGCAAAACCATCTTTCTGATCTCCTTCCCACCTCCCTAGGTGTCCCTCAGGGCTCTATTTTAGGTCCACTTCTGTTTTCCATTTTCATAAATGACCTTCATCTCTCTACTCCACTCTCCACCTGTATTCAGTATGCTGATGACTCTACTATCATCTGTTCTGCCTCATCCCAAACTGAACTTCATTCTATCACACAAAAAGCCTTTACCACTATAGAAGAATGGTTCTCCAACCACTGTCTTCTCTTCAACCCCCAAAAAAACAAACTTTTGCTTTTTAAACCCTCTCATTTGTCTCCCCCACTTCATTTTTACACCTACATCAAACAACGGTACTGTTATCTCTCCTGACCCCACCACCAAACTCCTAGGAATCACAATTGACAATCAATTAAAGTTTGATACTCACATAAACACTACAATAAAATTGATTAACAAAAAACTTGGATCCCTTTATAGAATAAAACCCTTCTTGACAACAGTTGCCAGAACCACAATAGCTAGAACCCACTTAATTTCTACCCTATTATACGCTTCCCCAATATTCAACAATCTTTCTACAAATAATCTTAACAAACTAGCTAGAGCATATAACAACATTGCCAGATTTGCTACAAATACACCTTACAGGACTCATCACTGTCTGAACCTAAAACAACTGGACTGGCTTGAATTACCTCACTTATTACATTTTAACCAACTTATAATCGCCCATAAAGCCCTATACCAACCCAATAATATCCCTATTCTCTCTTCCCTCATAAAACCTTATAACAACTTGAGAAATCTACGCTCTGCTAACAAAATGTTGATTCATACTTCCTTATCTAACAACTCAGCAGGTGACTCCATATTCTCTAACTCAGTTGGTAAAATATGGAATCAACTACCACAAGACCTTACAACCCTAACCTCTCTCCCACTATTTAAAACTAACCTAAAACTTTTCTTCTCCAACCACTGGTTATGTTCTTGTACTAACCCTGCCTAGCTGTTATTCTCTAATCTATCTGCTACCCACATAACCTAATTTTTTCTACCTTAAATCTTTAAGTACCCAATCTATACTCAAATCTTCACTCTTAATTCCTATCTCAGTCACTACTTAGTACTACTTACCATGCTTAAAACCTACCAGATACTGTACTTACATTTCTTTTTGTATACTATGTTAAACTGAAGATGAATTACTCTATATTAATGCCATCTCCTGATCGTTAGCATCAGATGTTTATATATTTTTAAGCATATTTTTGTTTTTAGTATGTATTTTGTGTGTTATTTTTAGTATGTTTTTTTAGTATGTTTTTGTTTTGGAGCTTTTCTCCCCGGGCCTCCACTGAAAATGGACACATATCCAGTTGGACTAGCCTGGTCAACAAATGTAAAATAAAAATAAATAAATAAATAAATACTGAAAGTTTTGAAATACGAGGCAAATAAGTCTAAGATTACATCCATACTTAGTTTAGCAGAAGCATATTGGTGTCAAGTGAGAATGAAAATCAAACTAGAAGCAGATAAAAGTCTGGCAGCAAAAAACAAAAGAAATAATATAAGGTGAAGGATCAGATGAGAAGGCAAGAAATCTGGAAAATATATAAATATAGTTGCAAATATAGAAAACTCTTGGAACAACCTCATGTTGATCAGGATCATATGCAGGCATTGTTAAAGAGAGGTGAATTTAAAGCAAAAGTTGAAAGATTAATATTGGCAGCCCAAGGTAGTGGACTACATACATGTTGGTTTACCAAGTCCATTGATCATGTAGGAGAAACAGACAGATGTAGGTTTTGTAAAACAGAATTGGAAACAGTCACTCATCATGTTGCTGGTTATGATATACTAATGGCAGAAGAACTGTATTACTGAAAGGCATAATAATGTGGCAAGACTGTTGCATTGGGGATTGTGCAAACATTATAATATTGAAGTAGCTGAAAAGCACTGTAAACATAAGCCACAAAGCATCATAGGTCCACTACCAACACTTAAAAAACAAACATGAGAAAACCAGATGTAGTAAAGCATGAGAAGGCAAAAACAGTATTGATCATTGAAATTGCTACACCTAGTGACTACAGCATACCTCTCAACCTGGAAACATCAAAAATCTGGACAAGGCACATTAAAAATAGGTACAAATCTGTACGCTGATTAACATACAATTTGCATACATAATTAAACAACCCCACCCACTCCAATGGAATTGTAGGATACCGACTCTGAAATGCAAACTGACGAACGGAACCAAAATATAGCACCAGAGTCCCCCTGCAGCCATTCCAATGTCCCATTACCTCTATTTAACCCCATTTACCATAAACACTAATGTGTGCATACTGCTTTACTTCTGCAATGATTATTTGGATTTTAGTATTTTACATTTTATAGCACAATGCGTAAACAGTAATAGATATCTGTTAAAAAGCAACACTGTCTAACAATGAAAATAGACTTTGCATTAAAACTTATCTGCCCTTGAAAGTTACATTCATTGAAACATCATTGAAACCCACATCACATCCAAAGAAAATGCATCTGGCCAGTGGTGGATAAAGATTACCTTTCGGCTGTTTTCAAATCAGTGACCCCTTGCACACAAAACAAGAAACATACATGCATTCTTTGATACACCTTCCTGACTTTATTAAATTATATTCCTTGTATAATGAATTTAGATTTATTGTTTAAACATTTTTTCCAGTAGGCAATGAAACAAAAATGTATGAACCAATGACAAAACTGCCCAATTCCGAGCATTTCCATGATAACAGTCTACTTCCACACACAACTGCATTTTAAATTTATTGTTTGAACATTTTTCCAGTAGGCAATGAAGCAAAATGCATGCACCAATAATGACAAAACTGCCCTATTCAGAACACTTCCATGATAATAGTCTACTTCCACACACAATTGCATTTTAAATTTGTTTGAACATTTTTATTTTTCTACTTCTACACACAATATATATATATATATATATATATATATATATATATATATATTTTTTTTTTTTCAAATCTGCACTTGCACAAACACAAAAGAGACAGAAATCTCCCAGAACACAGATCACTGTCAGCATGTGTACGGAAACTTCACCAACAGTGTTTTCTAATGGCAGGCAGCCATTGCCATTTTGACTAAAGGCACCTAATACTTGCCAATTATGCACTTAATCTGTGGAGATGTCATGCATGGGTGCAAGCTGTTAAGATATCCTTACAACTCTTGTGGTGAATTCCATGACATCCAACTCATAGCAGTATGGTTATGATTGGAGACCCATGTTATAGTTTTCAAGCTTGACGTAGCCTTCCTTAAGGACAATGTTTTGATAACTTTGCAGGCACACTGAAGCTATGCAAAGCATAAAGAAAGTGAAGCAATTCACATCTTGTCCCTACACTTGACAACTTCAAAGAATGTGATCTCTCTGCTAGGCCTGTGCACTTTTGATTTTTTTTACCACTGGTACATTCTGTGTATTTAGTAAAACATTTCTTTTCCTGGCACCCACTGCAAGTATCCTGTCCTCATACCCAATCCCTACTTTTTCATGAACAGATGCATTATGTGTTTAATTTATCTCTATCCTTTCATTTTTCTAGTATATGCCTTGTTTATCAATCACCAGCACAAAAAAATTAAAGCCCATCTCTAGTTAATATCTGTAAGTCAAGGACAACCTGGTCAGAAAAAAAAAAATCACATCAACTAAACACATATGTTGATTTACTCCTTACCAACATATGCATATGAAGGCAATCAAATTCCACTGACTCAGTACTCGACATCCATGCTAGCAGGCCCAACAAAACACACAGACATATTTTTTTCATGAGCTTGTACTTTGCTCTGCATAAGTGGCACTTCTGACTTGATCACACAAATACCCATCTCACAGGTTCCCATTTCCACAAGTCACAAGCTCACTCAGCATCACACACACACACACACACACACACACACACACACACAAACACATGCACACACCCTACCTCTGCAGCTGACTTCCAAAAAATAAGTCAGATGATGGTACCGGCTCTGCATGGCAAAAGTAAAATAATCCTGTCCTGTGTTCTGCCCAAACAAAAAAAGTAAATCCTGTGCCCTGCCCGAACGGCAGAAGTAAAAGTAAATCCTGTGTTCTGCCCGAAGAGCAGACGTAAATGCAATAGGTGCGTGGTAGCTTAGTAAACTGCAGTCCTATTCAAACAGATGTGCGGCATGCTGACACGATGACGTCACCTCTGAAAGCACGAAAATTTAAAAAACATCCAAAAAATCAGAAATAATGAAGTGTCACTCGGGAATCTTGGCACCCCATTATTGGGACCCCAAAACTTGATAAAAACCGAGTTCTTCTGGATGGTTTAGAGGTCTGGACTACAGTGTCTCACATACCGAGAGACACAAAGTCATAAAATACCATGATTTGCAGGCAAATGAGGGCAATGTGGAAGGAAGATACCCAGACAGTTCCAGTATTAATAGGAGCAGCAGGTCTTATGAAAAAGAATTTACACTCATAGTTAGATATGTTACTGATACATGTAACTCCATATGAATTGCAGAAGGAGTCATTACTGAGCACATTGCGGGTGCTGCGAAGAGCACTTCTGTCTAACATCAAAGATTGAAACCATACTAATTTCATGAACTTTAATCATACTTTGACTTAGGAATGAGGTCCATTCTCGTTATGGTATTAGAAACTCAAAAGATGGATACATTAAAAGAGAGATTTACATTTAGCTGGAAAAGTTTGCTTATAATACTCAAGAAGGGATGGCTTTGAATGTTTTTGTAAGATGTAGATGTATGCTGTGTACTTATTTGCCCTCATCCATTGCTTCAGTTCTCTTCTTGAAGTGTTCAACCAAGTTAAGTAGACAGAATCTGTCCTTGATGAATCTTAACTGGCTTGTGTTAAGAGTTTGTAGGTTACCTATGTTATTATTTGTTAATTATATAATTATCCTTTCCATAGCCTTACAGGTGAGTCTATAATGATGTGTATCCATTAATGCCCCACCCTTGTATAAGTGGGTTGACTGTTACTGTCCTCCATTCTTTCAGCATGAAGCCTGTTTGGAGGCGGATATTGAATAACCTCTGTAGGGTCTGACCAGACCTATTTCAAGCTGACTAGTAGGCAGCCCAGTGGGTTATCTGACCCCATAGAAGTAGTGTTCCTGGCCTTGGATAGTGCCTTGAGGACTTGTTCGTGAGAAATGTAAGGAGGGGTGTACATGCAGATATGTAATCCTGGAACATAGGAGGGGAGACAGGGTGAAGTTTGAACTAAATTTGTCTGCTAGCAGATTGGCTATGTTCTCTGCATATGTGATATACTCTAATATTAGCTCTGCCCAGTGCTGGGTAGTGTTTCTGAGATTTCTAACATAGTTGAAGAAGGCCTTGTGGTTATCCTTTACCTGGGTGGCTATGTTTACCTAATATCTTGATTTGTTTGACTTGATTAGGATCCAGAGTGCCTTTTATGTTTAGGAAGAGCATTCTTGGTATCTTGAGTTAAATTTATTTTTGCATACAATGAGTTTTTTCTTTTATTATAAAGCCTGTTTATAGGGATCAAACATAGTTTTTTTTTAAACTTTGGTGCTATATTTACTAATAAGTGGGTGGACAGATGTATGTATGCAGCTATTTGCATATGCACAAAATTTGGCGGGAAAACATTGCACATAAATAGTGAGTTCATTAAGCTGGAAGAAGCTTTTAAATTTAGCCAGGTCATCACTCAGTTTTAATAAATTAGCCTTGGCATAATCACTGAATACCAAGGCATTAGAAGATGTCTCTGGCTTCAGTCTTGAGGTGAATCTGACTGATTTGCAGTCTAATTTGAGGAGAGAGGATATTGTATATGGTGGGGAACAAAGCTCCTCTATATATGTAAGGACCAGGTGCAGAGTTTTATCAAATCTAGCTAGTGTGCAGACTAACTAATCCAGAGAGTGTCTATTGATGTAGTCCAGACATTCTGGTCATACATGTTTCTGAATGTATACGTCTGCCAGTCAATGCTGGCATAGTTACATTTTCCAAGGTGATTTGCTCAGGTTGACTAATTTCACTGAAAATGAGCATGGATATTTGCCAGTTATAAGTGGCCCATTTGTTGGAGTTGTCTATATGCCTCTATTTGCCTGGCTGTGCTCATCATAAGACCCACAGGCCTTGCATCAATAAGGTACTGGCCTACTTAGATTACCTGGGATAGCTCTGTTGAGCAAAAGATGGAGGTAAAATGAATCAAACTGTCAAAGATTAACTCAGGATAGCTACAGTCAATGTAGATTCACTAACAGAACACAGTTTGAAAATGGATGACATAATGGTAAGGAGAAAATTGGCCATGGTCACTATCCAGGAAACAAGATGGAAGAGCAATACAGCCAAGCCAGTTGGCTTGGGATCTAGAATCTACTACTCAGGGGCAGATGAGAAATGGTGTTTAAATTGTTGTAAAGGAGAAGCTTCAGAAGACAGTAAGGGATTTCATCAGAATTAGTGACAGAATCATGGCAATTAGACTCTAGTGTATGGATAGGGCAGTATTCATAATCTCAGCCTATGGCCCACAGCAGGATTGTGATAGTGAGGAAAATATTGCAGTCAGGTAGCAGTTGCAGGACATGATAGATACCACAGGACAACCTGAGCTGGTGCTGATAATGGGGACCTGAATGTACATATCAGGACAGACAGCACAGAATATGGTTAGGAAAACAGGAAAAAAGGAGAGGCCATTCTAGAATTCTGTCTGGCAAAGGGATTGATGGTTCAGCAAGAGAGAGAGATTACATACAAGAGCAGCCGACACGTAACTCAATTAGACCTGCTTCTAGTAAGGAAAGGGCATTGGGCTAGAATCAGCAATTGCAAAGTCAGACTAAGTGAATTAGTTGGGCCATAGCATAAACAACTGGTTGCCACAATCAGCTGCAAGCAGTGGTCCGAGTAGGCTGGAAGGCCAACAGAGACTTGACTAAGGACCTGGAAGTTTACTGCTTAGAAAGCAGAAGAGTTCAAGGCTCTAGTACTTCAGGAAGAAGAGGAAATAGGTGTGGCTGAAGAAAAATCACAGCACCTCAAAACAGCATGTGTGAGGACTGTAGAACAGAAAAAAGTACATAAATAAAACAGGTGATGCAATGCAGAAGTCCAGGAAGTTATAAAAAAAGGGAGTACTGGAAAAAGTGAGAGATGGTAAAGAAGGACCAGGTTAAGAATGTATACTGGTTGGCTGACAAAGAGCTTGAGAGAGCAATTGCAATAACAAATCACAAGGCATGGGAAGTATACTGCCACCTTCTTGAAAGCCATTCAGCAGATGACACAAAAAACTCTGTCATTGTTTCTGGATGAAGAAAACCCATTCAGAAACTATACTGGCCCAGACATAGCTTGCAATGAAAGAAAGAGGATCCAACACTAGAACAAGTATAAACAGAACTAAGAAAAAATGAGTGCAGGGAAAGCAGCAGGCTCGCATGAGGTCATAGCAAACATAATCAAGTTGTTGAAAGAATTAGTGGAAAAATGGCTCCTAAGTGCATACATAGCAGTGTGGAGAGTGATAACTTCACTTCACTTTAAGGCAAACATTGACAGTTGGATGGGTACTAATAAATTTATCCTAGGCCTGACTTGCTTTAACTTTCTGGAAGTTGCCCTATAAGGCTGAGCATTGTCAAGGTGATCATGGTCCCTGAATTGACTATATGGATCTATGAAACTATGAATCATTCACTACATTGACTGCTTTTTACCTTGAATGTTTATGAACAATCAAATGCGATATCTTGTTTTTCTGTTATTATACCTTTGAGTTACCACAGTTCAGCAATTAAGAATTGAACTGTAAAGTTTAATCCAGGCACCTGGCCATTTTAGCTTCCACTTTCTTGATGGCATCACAGTATAAATTTAATTTATGGACTAGATGATGGAGTGAAATACATCTAAGAGATTTGTAAAAAGCAGCACATGGAAATCTGCTGATAACAACTGCGACTATCAAAACAAACCTACAACAAGTATTTTTTGCAACAGCTGCAGACATCTGCCCTCCTATATAGGGTATTTACCTGCACATCCTTGCCATGTAATTTATACAATAAGATCAGCATCATAGAAAAGGAGAAGTACATGCTTTTGGTGAAAGCAATTATTACTCTTTCTCCAAATGCCATCATTTCTGACTAAGTACTATTTTGCTACAGGATCTAGCTCATATGTCTGTAAGAATGTCCGTAAAGAAGAGATCATTGATCTTTGCTGGCTTCTTTGGCTTATATTGTTAATGTTAAAATGAGTAATGTGCAAAAAGCACATTAAAATCACATTGCCTATTCACCTGTCACTTATTTACATTAACTTTCAAGATGTTGTAGGTGGAGAAAGTGAAAAGTGTTTCTTTTTTCCAAACGTATTTAGCTTTGCCTGTCATCTAAAACAGCTTTTAAGGTGCTGATTCCAATCAGTTGAACTTTATTATTCTTTAATTTAAACACTTTTATTCAATTATTTATGTTAATGCAATAAACAGTGAGTATTTCAGTTTATAATCTTATAACAATTTGAAAAATACATAGCATTTACAGTATTAGCTCAATGAACAATCATTTACCTCTTCATGACTTTTTATCCAGTATCAAATAATACCATTACACATCAGTTGGGGGAAATCTAAATGCACAAGCCCAACTTCATATGAAATAGTAACATTTGGGTATATTTTGAAAAACTTCTGGATGCTTCTTAAGGTTTTATAAAATGTATTGTTTGTGCAGGTATTTTGTATGCTTTTGGTAATTTGAGATTAACTACAGATGTTAATGCCATGTGCAATCATAAGTCATCAATAGACCAATTTATTGCAGCTTTTCTAGAACTCTGACCCGCAATTGCCTAAACTATTGAGATTTTCTGTTAAAAAACGTATGCTATCTTTGTATTGCTTCAAATTTTGCTGTGAATTTTCACGATCACAAATCATACAGTATGTTTCATTCTTGTTTTCTCACTAATGTGCCGCCAGCATTTGCTATTGCAGTTTTATTTACTCTGATTCATTTCACTTGGCTCAGATATCAAAAGTGCTTAATATGTATCTGCTGGTCCATTTTTTTATTTAGGTGGTAGTATTCCAAATCCCTTCACATTGCTGTGCATTTAATGAGACTATCTTCACTTTGTGTCTACCTAAGTTTTAACTTATATGTTACTCTTTTCAATTTCCTAGAGCAGAGGTCTTTATAAATATCATCCACCTTTATTGTTGCTTATTTTTTCCATTGTTACATTCTCTTTTCTGTCTCTTTTGTTTATGACTGACAAGTAAAAAATAATGTAATAAATATCTATATCTCTATTTATATCTGTATAGATAGATAGATAGCCTATTTGAAGATGTGAAATGGCTTAAATTGTCTCTGATTAGCTCTCTTTATTATCCCTTCAGACTCAAATATTCCAATTTAATCAACCCATTCTTTGACCATAATGCAGCATCCTGAGAAGAACATGCCTTTAGCATTTTGTTGTTAGTTGTTGTTCTTCATGATAGAGAATGTCAGCTTGTTGTGCTGTAGACTCCTTAATGCTGCTAGTTAACCCATTTTAAAAGAAATCCTTGAATTTCGTAATATGATATCTGCGATGGATCCACTATCTGAGTGACTGTCCTCTCAGTTGTAGTAATTGTGCTATATTAAATTCAAAAGCTCTGGTCATAATATTAGGAAAACACTATCCTCCATCCTCTTTTTATGGCTACTATACTTAGTTTGCCTATTATATAAGCTTTTTTCTTGTAAAAATTGTCAGCCATTTCTTGGAGTTCTGCCAGTCCTGAATGCTCTACCGGAATGGGAATGTGCCTTACTATGTTGATAATTACAGATATTATCATACTGCTAACTGTATTTAGTCTACTAATAATGGAGAAAGAATATGTTATCCTTTTTCAGAAGTTCTCTGATTCTCAGCCTTGTGTGATTGCATATTTTCTTTGGTGGGTTACAAGTTATTTACTAATAGAAGATGTAGATATCCTGGCAATTCCACCTCCTTAATGTTTCCATTTCCACCTTCTTCTTTGTCCTGTGTGTACCAAAAAAATCTTGTTTGAATTTAAATGTAGCCCCAACGCTTCCACAAACTTACTAAAAGTACCTTACACATGTGGGAAGGTGACCCGAAATTCATCTGCTAACCACTTGCAGCCATCAGTGTGTACCCTGATTCATGACATTCTCTGTCCCTCCGTTTGTGTTTTATGGATCTCTCCGTTAATTTTCCACAATAACTCCTCAATGACTAATGGAAATTGGCCAGGTAACAGTGGGCAAACTTATCTAGTGGCTCTTCCTGTTTCTCTATTGCTTAATCTATGAACATTAACTAATTTTCAAAGATAGGGTGTAATATTTACCAAACCTTCTTTGTGTTAAGGCTTCTAATAAAAAATGTGAAACAGTGCCAATGTTTTTTTTTTATGTCAGATGTATTGACTTTTGTAAGGAATATTTGAAACAATCTACCATTTGTCAACAGATTGTTTTGACAAAACCACACTGTTCTAATTTTATGAGTTTTGGTAGCATTTTTTTAATCTATTTGTGAATATCTTAGATAAAAATAAAAAAATTCTAGAAAAGTTAGAAGATCCACTGAGTGACCTCCCAAACCTCTTGTATCAGAGGCACATGGTTTATATGCTAATGATCCTTATGAACATCAGGTGTTTCAGCTAATTGGCAATTCTGAATGCCCATGACTTGCTTCGTCATTTTAATGGACAATTTCAGGCCAATAAAGCCAAACCCCACTAGTTGTGGATATGCATAGTTCTGCCTTGTTATAACCTCATCAACACAGCACAAGCAGAGTGGTTGACTAAGCATTAGAAACACAGGGATGTTATACCCAGTTGAAGTCTATTATCATCAGGGTCACTGCAAAACTATCCCAAATAACAAACTAAAACAATGAGTGAGAAGGTCACTGATAAACCAATCAGTAAAAACAAAATGAAAATTCCAGCAAAGCTAGAACATCCACTGAGTGACCTCCCAAACCTCTTGTATCAGAGGCACATGGGATATATACAAATGATCCTTATGAACATCAGGTGTTTCAGCTAATTGGTGATTCTAAAATCTGGGAGGGTTCTGAAGGCAATCCTGCTCTATTTACAGCCATAGTGTTTGCAATCTATTTTACTTTTGTGCAATTAGATTTACCTTTTCACTTCTGTAAACCTCTTTTTCCACCGTTATACATGATCTGAGTGCAGCCTGCTGCTTTTCTTTTATTTCACTATACAGGCACGTTTTCTTTTCTCTTCTCTCTATTATCCTGTACAATGTGTTAGCTAAAGTGTTCAACTGAACATGTGTATATAGTAATCATAATTTATAATGCCCCCATTTCCATCTATTCATTGATGGACTCTTCTTATTAATTACTGCACTGACAAAGACTGCTGTGCGATGTGGTACGTACTTGTCATTTATAAATGCTTCAGTGACACTTGTGGTGTACTTGAGTTTTATTAAAATAATCTAACCTGCTCTCCTTGGACTTTTCATCTCTGGATAATTTCTATGACCTTATATTGTATCCAGTTATCTTGAAACATTGTTTGTAAAAGAACCTTCTGGACTCTGGTATGATATTCACTGTTACTATAAAGCCTATCCTTTGCTGGATCTACTGTAGTGTTGATGCGCCTGCCTATGGTCTGGATATAGGTACCATCTACCCTGTTAGCTCTCATAGGAAAAATGGAAAAATAAACTCCATTGTCTCTATTGGGTGCATAAAGGTTGACTACGGCTACTGTTTTTACCACGGATTTTCCCTTCCCAGATAATCCTCTCCCTCTATGGCTAATAGCCATTTCATCTGCCACTCTTTAACACTCTTATGAAATAAGATGGCAGCCCTTCATTTTGCTCCTCATGATAAATGGTCCAGGGAATTGCCCAGGAAATCTTTATTTTATAACTTGCTTGATTTTATGATTTTAGTTTAGTTTCTCATAAGAGAACAATGTGGGCTTTCTCTTGTTTTAAAAAATGGAAATTCTTTCTGTTTTCATTGGATATGAAGTACGTCTTATATGCCACAAGATTAATTTTATCTGTTTGATCTTTGTTTATTATAAATTACAGAAATCCAGTTTCTATATCTCAAGCTAAGTGTAAAACTCTATGGTATGTTCTACCAACATTCAGGTATATTGAAACTAGGTGAGAAGATAATTGGTGATGGAATTAGAAACTTTCGCCTCTCACTGTCAGAATATCTGAGAGATTTTTACATAAATTGTCATAAATTATAATAGTTTAAAACACAATGATTGGTTCTCAGCATAATGTATTTATTTGATAAGAAAGATTATTTAATTCACTTAAGCCTAAAATGCCTTTCTTGTGTGTTTCCAGTTCATACTTTTACCTCCTTATGATGTCCAGAACTTTTCTGGGTCTAGCTTTTTTAACAAAGTGACTCAGAATTAGAAAGGGCAAGGAATTCTTAACAAGATAACATTAAGATTGTAAGTTTATGGTGTTTTGCAATAGAGAAATTAATCTTTTCCAAAATTATTCATATTTTCATATTTATGTTCATATTTTGATAACTGACAGACGTACAATTTATTGAGGTGCGTGGTGTGAAAAACCAATGTGGGCGACAGGACAATTCACTAAAGGATTGTCTAGTAACTCCACTAGTCATATCGCAGTTATATCACACAATGCTGTAAATATTTCTAATTGTCTGTTAGTAATTATGATAATAAGCAGTATTTCCATATGTAAAATCATGTGACTTACAAACTGTTGAATGAAATTACATGAAACCTTAGATGTTGAAGAAAACTTCCTGTGATATTTGCACTGTAAGTTGCACATCCCGAGGGAGAACAGACAATGAATGCATTGGCTATTATCCCTGTAAAGAATACTTCTTACTGATAACGTTGCTACATGTACAGTTTTAATAACTTTCATTGTTGAAAAACTATTTACATTTGTTCATCTTATGCTTTTTAAGATCATTTTTCAGAATGTGCTCTGGAATTCAAGATGAGTGTAGGCTGCTAGAGGTGAGGCATTCTGTACCACACAGCTGCTAATGAGTTAATTCTATAAAAATGCTTGCAACCAGCTAGTACATACAGAAAGAAAGGAAACTCTTAATATCTATCTATGTATCTGTCTATCTGGTCTATATTATTTCTTTGACACCTTAGGTTGTTGAATGCTTAATGATTGACACCTAAGCATCGAAGTTTCAAAATCGCGAATGGCTATATAAGTGAATTCTTTCCTTGGGAAACAATTCGCTAGGCTGTCCGGAAAAAAAATTAACTTTTCAACCTAAATGTAGTGAGGGACTTCACCCCCCTCACCCTCCGATGTAAGGGGCTGTGCCCCCCACACCCTCCTAACTAACTATACCAACTCTGACATTGCTCTACATCGGGGAAAGGGCAAATCCCTGATAACAGCCAAGCAAATTCTTTCCTGAGAAAAGAATTTGCTTATATGACCGCTCGCGATTTTGAAACTTCGACGCTTAGGTGTCGATCATTGAGCATTCGACAACCTAAACTGTTAAAGAAATAATATAGACCCTGTCTATCTGCATTGTATTGGATATCAGAACATACCTTCCAGTTAAGTGAAGCACTTTATCAAACTTTGTTTATAGTCCATGTGGTCCACATGTTATGTGACTTCTGAGTCACTTAACCACAGGTAATAAACTGGAAACAAAAATAAAAAAATCATAATCAATCTTACACTATCAGAGTAAGAATTATACATTGTTCTATAGGCCTGCTTTGTTAATGACCTGACTAGTGGAGCTAATATACAATCCTTTTTGTAGCATGCTTTTAAATCAATTACAAGTAATAGTCATGCATTGGTGGTATGTTTTATAGCTGGGCTATCTATAGTCTGCTTTGTGCATTCATGCTCATACCTCACTAAAACCTTTCACTCTCTTTCTGTTGCATGATTAATGCAGGTAGCATTTTAAATAAACTAAAATACTGGGAATAGATAAGATAGGGGAACTCTATTCCTCGTAAAACATAAAAATGCAGCTAAAATCCCATAACCAGAATTCCTCATGTAATGACCATGAGTGCAGCTGGACCACATTCACTTTCAACCTTAGAAACCACTCTTCAGTAACAGTAAGAGGTGTATATGGTCCTCATCCTAACAACTTTGCAAAGTTTACAACACTTATCCTTGAGATACATGAAGGCAGCAGTTCATAAACAAGCCTATTCATCTTGGATGACTTCAGCATTTTCCATTTTAATCCCAAGAACTCTGACATCGCTGACTTTCTTACCAAACTTAACTTGTTGAAACTTATTTTATACTTTATGAAACCAAACTTACACTATGGCAATCACACTCTCCTGGACCTTGTTATCACTAATGAATCCTCTGTCATCCATAACATCACCATCCAAACACCCTCAAAAGGTGATCACTTCCCTGTCTCCTTTAACATCATATCCCCATCATAAAACATCCACCCTGGCTTTAAACCTTTTGCAGTAAGTCTCAAGAGCAGACTCAGACTGAGACAACAACTTTCTCTAATCCCATTAGGAAGAATTTGCAAATCTTAATGACCTAGAAACAGCAGCTACCTCACAGACACACTTTGCTTCACTTTCAACTAACATGTTTTCCTTGATCTCTAGTGTCCAAAAACAAAAAAAAGACACAATTGATGATTAACAAAGGAGCTCAAATAACTCTGTAACCTTAGGGATGCTGATTGGAACACGTGAAAAAAAATCAGGCAAAAGAAAACTAAGACCACTACACACTGCTATGTAACTTAGTTAAGAAAGCCATGATAAGTAACAAAGCTAACTTATGAGCTCCCATAATTTCTTAAACTATAATCAATGGAAATTCTGGAACCTGGTAAACAAGATCAAGGACTGGACTCTCTTAAACTTTGACCTCTTTCAAACAGACTCCATCAAAACATCATCAGTACAGCTCATACCCTCTGTCTTCCTAAGGGTGTTCACACCTTTCTCCTAACTTCTCTATGCCTCCTTCCACCTCAATTCTAGAACTATCTCAGACAGACCCTCAATTCTACTTTAAATTAATCAAAACCAAAGAAATAGAATAAGTCATTGACAATATTTTCCTAGATGTACCTGCACATAAAACAGACAACCCGCATCTTTGGTTCACAAAGTTAGCAAAAAAGCATATTCTACATAGTCTAAAATATATATAGAACATGTGACTCATAACACGCACAGTGCCTTCAATCTGAAAAATTGCCAGAATCAGACCAATCCTAAAAACAAAATCTCCTACCTGGTGCCAATGACTTTAGACCTATCTCAGTCCTGCAACCTTAGGAAAACCATAGAAATAACTAATTCTCACCCACTTAACCAGCTACATAAATGCTTACAGAATACACGAATACAGAACAAACATCGAGGTTGATCTGGAAGATGTCGCATGGCTGCCTTATATACTTTGACAGATGATAGCCTCATTAGTAGGCATAAAGGACTATTAATTGGTCCAATCTTTGTTGACCTAACAAAAAGCCTTTGCCACTGTGAATCACCCTCTCCTACTACAGTCTCTGACCACTACCGCTATCAGCCGTAATGCGGCCCTAAGGGTTAAAAATATTTTTCTTTTTTTCAGATTTTTCTGAAGCTTCTGTAAATAACTTATTATGACTCCTTACTACAGTTAATAACATGTTCTCACACAACAGTAACATAAAAACACAACAAATGCCATTACCGCACTTGTACTCAGTCATCTACTCTGCAGTGCTAATGCACCCCCTAATATTTTGCACCAAGGAAAGCCACCCCCTTGAATTTGCATTACCTGACATACAGTTGGGACAATACCGATAGTGATTTTTGGTGTTCCAGAAGAGTCACTGTTTATTGGGAGGTAACAAAGTTCGAGAATCTTTTTTGAAAATGAAAGATGTTAACACAGGAGATAAGACAAAAGGGAATGGTTCCCACTAGGATATATCAGGTTAGGTTACTATGACAGAAAATCTGAGCAATGACTAAGTGTAAGAAAAGCATATCTGGGAACTCATGCCTTTCATTTCCTGCCTCTTCTCTCATTTATCTACGGTTCAAATCCTGTCTCACATTCTTCTCTTCCACTTGAAAGACTTTCCCACTGCTCCACCACCCCCTACCCTTCAACCATCTCTTCACCTTCACCCCTACCACTTTCACATCTACTCACCTCTAATCCTGTCCCTCTTCTATGCCATCCAATCTCCTTTCTCTTTTATGCCACCAGGAATATATATATATATATATGGATCTAGGACTACTGAATGAAAGTTCAATAGTCCGAATCCACAATCACTGAACACACTTTAACGGAAGCGCTTTCATTGAAAAAGCACTTTCGTTAAAGTGTGTTTAAATAAAAAAGAATAAAACATTACTTTTATGTTTTTGCAGGGGGGGGCAAGCCCCCCTATGCCCCCACCCCCCCTACTTAAATATTCTCACTACGATATTGCACTACAGTGGGGAAAAGGGAATTTTC
Organism: Protopterus annectens; assembly: GCF_019279795.1. Lineage (NCBI taxonomy): Eukaryota > Metazoa > Chordata > Ceratodontiformes > Protopteridae > Protopterus > Protopterus annectens. The sequence goes on from NC_056729.1 coordinate 133,808,259, forward strand.
CCTTATCCCCACTGTAGTGCGATCTCCGCAACAGGCATACTTACACAAAAGTGCCTTTTGGTGAAAAACACTTTCACGCAAGTATGCCCAGCCGAATCTGTTTTGCTTATGTTGCTGTTCGGTGATCCGTACAGATACCATATAGATATATATATATATATATATATATATATATATATATATATATATATATATATAGATAGATAGATATAGATATATATGGCAATTTGTCAAACTTGGATATAGATGCTTCCTCTCATATAATATTCATTAGTCATCTTGCTGTCATCACTTACATCCATGGGTCAGTGGCCCACCTGTTGAATTCACATACTGTCCACTGTAAATTCAATTGTATGTAACTATGTCGTCTGAATATTCTATGCTAGTCATCTTATAGGGCTCTCTTCTCTCCATGGGTACATTATCCACCAGTAGTATTATAATTCTACTGTCAATTATGTATTATGAACTTTTACAGTACTTTGACATCTTGTTTTTATGTACTCTTACAAAGAATGATGTATTGTAAATCACTGTAAAATGAACTTACAGTATTTGGGCATCTTGTTTTATGTCAAGATCAATACATTGTAAATCATTCTTGTAATCTGAGCTTTTCTCCCTGGGCCTCAACTGAAAACAGACTATTAGCCCAGTCGGACTTCCCCGGTAAACAAATGTTAAATGAATAAAATAAATAAATAAAATACCTCACTGAGTTAGACTCTGAGACTCAAGATTTTTTAGGTAGATGCCTCAATTTCATAATTTATGATCAAAATCTCACTACTGTTCAGACTAAGACTTGTTCTATATTTTTTCTGTTATTAGCTTCATTTTCTGTGTTCAGCCTCACAGAGGGGTTGCCAGTTGGAGTGGGTGTACATCACGGTTCAGCTCTGAGCCCACTGCTTTTCATACTGGTGATGGACTACATTAGCAAAGAGGCTGGAGGGGAGGGATCAACAAAGCTGCTGTATGCAGATGATGTGGCAGTGCAGGCAGACTCTGAGCTCGAACTTCAGCAAAGGATAGCAAATTGCAAATCTGAAGGCACACGGGATGAAACTAAGCACAGATAAGACGGTGGTAATGGCAGCAAATTGGAGAATCAGAAGAAGCTGAGAATAGAGATAAAAAGGAAGATAGTGGAACAGGTAAACAGCTTCAAGTATCTGGGATGGGTAGTTGAGGAGAAGGGTGGTCTGAATGAAGAGGTCAAAGCTAGAATCAGAGGGGCTGCAACCAACTGGCATAGAGTATCAGTAGTAGTCTATGACAGAAGAATGCCAAAGAAGCTGAAAAGTAAGGTGTGCAAGACAGTGGTGTGACCAGTACTACTGTGTGGTACAGAAACCTGGGCAGTACAGGCAGACCAGTTGAAGAAGCTAGAAGTGATGGAAATGAAGTGCCCAAGAAAGGTGTTAGGATGCACACTGGGGGACAGGTGAAGAAATGAGGACATAAGAACAGAAGGCAAAGTAGCTCCAATTGCAGAAAAGATCAAAGAGAGTAGATTAAGTTTTTTGGCACATGTGTAGAAAAGCAGAAAACAATCTGGTGTGGAAGATTTGGGACAGACAGGAAGAAGGTAAGAGGAAGCGAGGATGCCCAGCAAAGAGGTGGACGGTTTGTGTGAAAGAAGATCTGCGACAATCAGGCATGAGTGTTGAAGAAGGCAGGAGTGTGCACTGAATCAAGAGAGTTGGCAACAGTTAACACGATACCCTGACCCCATGTAGAAAAATGGGGAAAAAAAGGGGGCTGATGATGATGATGTGATTATTAGGTGCTAAGATCTGCACACTGATGTTTTTTTTTTCACAGTTATGAGGCAAAAAGCAAAAAACATCTGGTTAATTTACCTATGTAATTGTTTTGATGCTTGAGTACCTCTTCCTTTACCTTGTCCTCCAAATTCAAACCCTGTGGAATTCAACCAACCTAAACCCCAAATATAAAGGAAGATTTCATGATCAAACCATTCAGAAAGTTACCAGGAATGAAGGTTAACAGAGACAACAGTAAAGTGTGAGCCAGTAATGGAAATAAGGAAGGCTGGTATTAGAATGCAAGGAATCCAGGAAGTTACCAAAATAAAGAAAGACAGAGTAAAATAAGAAAAGATAGATAAGACAGATGAGGCTAAGATGGAATACCAGTAAACTATCAAAGAAGCTAAGAGACAGTTAAAATGGCAAAGAAGAAGGTATCGGAGAAACTCTACCAGTTTCTGGAAGGTGACTCAACAGAAGGCACAGATTAGTTCTGTCAGGTGGCAAAGCAGTGAAAGAATGTTATAGAAGACACTTGAAAGACATCATTCATATTAGACCCCAGCAAAAATCTTCTCACCAGTCTAGATGACATCAAGGTCAGATGACGGTCAAGAAAGCGTGATGAAAACCTTGCAGAAGGTGTATTACCATATGCAAATGCAAAGCACATAATGAAATTTGAAGGTTAACCTATCCTAAAAGAAGTACAAAGTTAACTAAGGAAGATGAAGTTAAAGAAAATGGTGGGCTCAGATGAAGTCACTAGGTGGGATTCAATAAAGTCCGTGTAGGTTCCGTGTAGAGTCTATATGGAATGTATCCTTGTACATGTCCATGATCTTCCTTCGGCAGTGCCCCATACATATTAATGGTGAATTGCACCTAAAGGAGGACAGAATAACACATATATTGAATTTGTGTAGCACCGACGGCACACCCACATCTGTCAGCCCCTTAACTTGACCAAAAGGGGTACAAGACAATTTATTTCACTGATTTGGATTTATTTTGTTTGTTTTTCTTTTATGTGCTTGTTTGCATGATGCATCATGTTATTCAGCTCTGATTAACTCTGTGCAGCCATGCATTAGACATACACCAGACATCTTAAAATAGAAACTGGGTGCTTTTAATTATTGTAGTGCACCACGCAAACCTGTGCAGTGAAGCTGCTCTATACTTACAGTGATACATTCACAGTATATCTGAGTATACATGAGCTCCCTTCCCTACACCAGTGGTTAAATAGGTTGAGTGATGACTTACAGTGTAGTAGGTCCCTGGTTCGAGTCCTGGGCAGTCGTACCTTTTACATATACTGTTGTGAAACTGTGTCAGGTCACTGAAACATCTGACCATTTTAAATTCAATTATTATTCTACTTAGAAGAGGTGCATGATACTAAGCATCACTTAAATATGGGTAATGGCCTTTCCATGTTTGCACGCTGCTAAGCTTCATTTAAATATGGGTTGTGTAAGTTTACGCGATGCTAAGTGATGTGGCACATTTTTGAAAGTTTCACTATGATGATGCAATGGTGGGAATGCATCCTATTTAAAGGGCGATAGGCAGAAGTTGCACAGTATTCCTTGGAGCCTGATCTTGAGTATGGATATAGCTGTCATGAAGGAAGGAGTGCACTTTTGGGCACAGGGTTGGGCTGTTCAGGATTGCTATTGCATTCTGGTGCAGCACCAAGGACCCTGGCTGCTGCAGGACAACTATCAGGGCTCAGCATGCAAGTCTGAGGTCTGAGGTTGTCTGGCCAGGGACCTGACCAGTGCAACTGGTATCCCCCGCACTGGTGAGCAGAGTCATCACCATTATGATGACCTCTATCAATGGAAGAGGGGTACTTTGGATTACTGGATCTAAGAGGCACAGGTGGGGAACACCCCCCCAGATATGCAAGTATGTTTTCTAGTAATTTATAAATATATAAGCTGAATCTGTGCAAAACTGGTATGCATAACGGTTTCCCTCTTACCACAACTGCAGAAGAGAGAGCTTGCAAAGTGCAGTCCCATACAAGGTGTTTCGCCAGGATGAAGTAAGTGTGTGGTATGTAAGAAAATCAGTAAAGTAATAAATAAATGCATAATCTAATAAAATAAAATAAATACAGATATTGCAGTCTTAGTCATGTATGAAATACCTGGGACATCATAGACTTTCATTAGCATGTCCGTGCATAACTGAACTATTAAAGCAAGTTAAAGCAAGTAAGCAATGTTGCAGAATACCCAGATTAAGTGTCAATGCTGTGGTCTACTCATTGTTCATAGGTTCATAGTTTGGTACTAGGCTATCGGCCCTAGGGCCTATAAAAGCCTAGCCATAACAATTCTTTGGCTATTTCTTCCCACACTATTTACTTCCTTGGACCCATGTCTAGCAGGGCAATTGATATGATTCCCGGGGTAAATTTCCTTTCTCCCATCCAATCATCATGGTTCCTTTTGAAGAGGGCCAAAAAGGCACTCTGCTTGACATGTATGGGCAGTCTATTCCAGAGTCTGGGGAGTCTCTGGGTCAGGAACCTATCCCTCCAGCATGTTTTATTTACTGCGATTACAAGGTTTAGATCCCTGGAGTGTGTGGCATGTCCAACAGCTCTGGGTTTGACATGGCCTTGTATGTTAAGCAGAGATCGCCTCTGAGTAGACGATATGTGACAGATTATAGCTGGAGTTTTTCAAGACGGTCAGCGTAGGGCATCTGCTTTAGGCCTGTGATTTTTTTAGTGAGGTATTTCTGTGGCCTTTCCAGTTGCTGCAGGTGTCTTGAGAGATACATACCAAATGGGGCATTATATTCTATAAAGGGTCTAATGAGGGATGAGTAAAGTGGGACAATGACCTCCTTTTTTCTGGATGAAAAGCCCTTAGTGATGAGGTGTGCCAAATAGAAGGATTTCCTGACTGTTATGGTGATGCGGTTATCGAAGGTGAGACCACTGTTCGTATGTGTACCTAAGTCATTTATCACACTTTCATTGTTTAGTGTACTGCCACCTATGTGGTAATTCATGGTTCATGTTTTTTCCCAAAGGGGATAGCTATACATTTCTTGGCATTGAGCTTGAGCCCATGGCTCTGGCACCAAACATCTGTTTCTGTAAGGCCCTTTTGTAGATTATCCACATTATTTGGGGATTCAATAATGTCTTCCAGTTTGCAGTCATCTGCGAACTTTGTTAGCCAGATTCCCTTAGTGTTGGCCTGTACTTCAGAGAAGTAGATGCCAAATGAGAGCAGTCCCAGTACTGAACCCTGAGGTACTCCACTTGTCACTTGCCTGGAGCTGGATTTGGAGTCGGCTACTTTTACAGTGAGGGTTCTGTCAGTAAACCAGTTGGCAACCATCAAGTGATGTAGGGATTAATGCCCAGCTAAGTAAGTTTATCTATGATTCCAGAGTGGGTGGTGGTGTCAAAGGCCTTGGTGAGGTCCAGATAGGCTGTGTGGACCGCCTTACCCTCATCCACGGCTCTGGAGACTGATTCAAAGAAGTCAATCAGGTTCAGGAGACAAGATTGGCCCTTCACGAACCCAAACTGGGTGGGGTCCAGTGTTTGAAGGTCGCCAATGTCTTTGTTTATAAGTTCCATGATAATACGTTCCATGGCCTTGCAGATCAGGCTCATCAGACTGATGGGGCGGTAGTTCCCTGGATCCAAGGTGGATCCTCCCTTGTGGAGTGGGATAATTGTAGCTGTGCGCTACTCAGTGGGCATGAAGCCTGAGGTGAGGCTATGATTAAACATGACACTTAGGTGAGGTGCTAGTTCATTTTGTAGTTCATGTAGTACACAGCCCGGGATGTCATCTGGTGCCGTGGATGCTGTATTCTTAGCTTTGGAGAGTGCGTTTTTTACCTGTGTGGCCATTATTACCAGAATTTGGCAATCTTCCAGTATTGAGATGGGCTGTTTAGTGGGTGAGAGGGGGGTGGATTTGGCACTGAATCGATCTGATATTGATAATATCATTGGGATCAGTATATTTATGGACAGCTGTTTGGACATGACTACTAAGTGGTGGGGCTTCTTTGCAGATGAATGATTACTGAGGACAGCTCACTGGTGTGTTACAATCAGTCCTACAATAACCTGTGTACCTGCTAAGGTCAGGTTTTGTTAATTGAAGTGGAAGACAGACAATGTAGAATGCTGTAAGGGTGACACTGAAGGCAAACTTCATGACACCTGTAACAGTAATACCTCCCCTGTGCATATATTGTGCATATACCAGCACAGTTGTCACAGGAAAGAGTCAGTAAGCATTGTACCAGATGCGATAGTGCTGTACTTTTGTAGTATCTATTATGAGATAGGCAGGTGTTTGATTCACAGTACTGGCACATGTGGGTGTGTGCCCATATATGTCATGTATGGCTGGGAATACATCCCACATGTTATCACTCTCCTGAACACTGTTGCTGACACTAGTACAGAGTGAAGTGTGGAAAGAAAGGCATAGGCAGGTGGTCAAACCTCACACATGTAAAGTGTCTGTGTGTGACATAGGTGTATATCTTTGTGAATGCCAGTGTGTGTGTGTGTGTGTGTGTGTGTGTGTGTGTGTGTGTGTGTGTGTGTGTGTGTGTGTTTATGTGTGTGTGTGTGTGTGTGTGTGTGTGTGTGTGTGTGTGTGTGTGTGTGTGTGTGTGTGTGCATGGCTGAATGGTTCCTGGAGTGAGGCTGTATTTTAACATAGTGAAATGTTAATTCCCCCACCCCCATCCACTCAAAGCAATCTAGCATCCCTGTTGATATCACAATCGTAGATGAGCATACTAACTGCCTGTTAACATGTACTCCCTGGGGTGTGACCTGTTGTTACATAGCCTACTGATGAACCCCCCCCCACATACACTCACTGCACTGTAGTATCCCTGTCGATGTCCTTGATCTTAGGCAATTCCAACTACCTGTACATGTGTAATTGCTGTGGCACGTCTTAATTGTGTTATCCTATAATGATTATATGCACATAGACAGGAGTTCTCATCCAAACACTGGCAACTGTGTGTGTGTGTGTGTGTGTGTGTGTGTGTGTGTGTGTGTGTGTGTGTGTGTGTGTGTGTGTGTGTGTGTGTGTGTGTGTTACTGTGTCTGTGAATCCCTGAGTGTGCGGGTGTGTCTGCATTTGCATGCTGTCATGGCAGTGGGTATTACTGCTTCCCAATGAGAAGCCACAATTTCCATTGGCCTTTACCCTTGTCATCCAGCATACCACTCTTTTACCCACTCCACACTCCAGGTAACTATACCTGTGATGTCACCCACTATGGATGTGATGGCTCTGAACACAGTAGCTTACTACACAGCTATCATGCTCTTGGATCATTACAACAGTAAACATAATTGAAACATGGTAAAGTTTCTATACGTCCATTGTTGAAATCTGAAATCTAGATAACATACATTATTAACTTATTCATATTCAGTTTTTATTTTTTTTTATTTTTTTTTTTTTGTCTTTTTGACATTTTTTATGTATATTTTTTATATATGTTTAGATATTTTTACATAGATTACATGTAGTTTTTAATGTTGAATCTTAGTATTGACTTTAGTATAGGTTTATATCTCTTTAAGGAGTGCTTGTCATTTTGGACATGTTTTTTGAGATTGATTTGTAATAAGGTCTGATGCTATTTCAGCTAAAGCATGTCATGTCAGAATAAACCTGTTTTTTTTTTTGAAGGACTTGGTTTTCTTGTTGTTTGGACTGACCTTGTTGCCTTTTTTGTTTTTTTTGCACAGTTGTTTTGAACTGACACTGAATTGCCTTGCTCTTGCAGGTTTATTTTTTTTTTTATTATTTTTTTCTTGCTGTTCACCGTAGAGCATTTACTCCAGTGGGCCTTTCTGTTATTTGGATAATTGAAACATGGGAGAATATAACTGTGATGTGGAAGCTACAAAGTGCATGCAGGTATTGTCATACTGACCTGTGGGTAGTCAACATGTACATATGGGACTCCTGCAAACACCAACATCCCCCGGCACATGCAACTACACCTGAAAGTGCAAGGCAGAACATGCTGTTAGTGTTGTTACATATGATACATACTGTCAAACATACAAATGCATTCTAAAACTGCAATACATTGTATGTCTGCTGCCTGTCAACACTACTCAACAATATTAATCTACAATTGTCTACCTAGTATGTTCACCCTGTGCATCAGACCATATGAACATGTCCCTGCACTGATGGTGTGGATGACAGGGATGCGGCACAGGCATCATCATATGCACAGGGTGATAATGTTTAGCAGAAGCCTAGGCTGTGCAATTGGATGACATCATGCATGTGTGTTAGGGCCTGTGATATCATTGGGTGTGTGTGGATGTTATGCGTGTGTGTGTTGAGGTGCCCTATATTTGTTTCCAGTGTGTGTGTATGCATGCACACAGGTCTGTTATGTGGCTGGCCTACGCAGGGTAATATTGACAGCTGCAGACTGTACAAGGCAGGTTTCACAGTTCACAGTGTTCGGCCATTGCCACGTGACCTCCGTCTGCCAGGGGTTGCATGGGCACTACCAGGCAGAGGTCCAGATTGGGTATAGTCTGATGACACATATCAACTGGAATAGTGTCCCTGTTGGAACCATCCAGGACCATGTGCATGTGGTCTGCTGTGTCCTGGTATGGACTGCACAGCACCAGCTGCACTGCTGCTGCTACCACCACTATGGGAGAGGGCATGTGCAGTAGCATGTTCATGTAGACCTTCAACAGGTGATGTAGCTGACCTACGTCCACATGCTCGACACCTCACTCACACCAGATGTTCCAGCACAGGCATTCCATGCTCAAGGATTGATATGCCAAGGTCAAGGACTCCCACCATGGCACCCAATCGTCTTTCCAAAATATCTGGAAGATGATGGTGAGCATTTGCAAGTGCCTGGAAGTTGTCAGTTAATGAATGGACAGCAGCCCTCTGAAGCCTCAGACCTTCTCTGTTGTGCCATTCAGCACATGCCTGTGCCTCCATTACAGCCTGAAACATGTGTCTGGTGAATCCAGCTGATGTGCTTAGTCTCGCAGGGGCATGTTGGCCAGTGGTCCTCCTACGAGCAGCGCTGGGCACATGCCTGTGTGGGACATCATCAGTCTGTTGACTGGGATCATGGTGTGCAGGCACAACTTTCATAGTCACCACACTTCCCTGTTCCATGCTACCACCCGCCAGCTGTCCTTCCTCTATAGCCGGTGGTGATGGGGTATGTGCAGGCAGGGGAACTGTGTGCAAGGATGAGGGGGAGACAGGAGGAATGGCAACCAGTTGCACAGATTCAGCCCCTGACAACCCTGCCTGTGCCTCAGTCATACTATCATCATCACTGCTAGAGTCTGTGGGGACACTAACATCAGGTGGAACGCAAGAGGGCAACGCACCTACATCAACACCTGTGAGGGGAAGACAAGAACTGTACATTACAAGTTTGACCAGATACACATAGACAGACAGAGACACACACAGACAGACAGAAACACACAGACAGACACACAGAGGCAGACAGACAGACACAGACAGACAGACACACACACACACACAGACACAGACAGAGACACACAGAGACAGACACAGACACACAGAGACAGACAGAGATACAAAGACAGACAGAGACACACACTGACACACACAGTGACACACACACACATGCTACATGCAGGTGATATGGCAGATGTCATTCAGCTTAAACAATTATAGTTTCAGCTTAGGCAATTATAGTGGTAGTTAGCATACATCCCTGAGTTGCACACAACAGCATGCATGTGTTATAGCAGATGACATGCACCTTAAACAATTATAGTGGTGGTTAGCATACATACCTGTATTGCACCATTTGTGTTAGTAGCCTATGCCCCATACCTGCAACACAATGCATGCACTTTGCACTGTTGCACTGCACTGCCATGGTGTGTGCAATATACACCATATATTAACAGACCATCGCTGACCTTTGTACATCTGCCACTGATGATTTGTGTTGGCCACCACCCCTATGTGTGAGGACATGAGCTGTAGGGTATGTTGACTGCATACTATGTTTGCCTGAGCCCTAGCTTGCATACCTCCCCCAAAGCAGTGCATGTCTGTTCAACATTATTCCGCCTACACCTGAGCTGAGTGTAGACATTGTGCATGTGGCTGTACACACATGTTTGACATGGCTGTCCCTACTTTGCAATGGTGCCACAGACCAGCACAGGTTTACAGTACACTGGCTTGCTGTGTGGCATATGACCTTGCCAATCACATGTAGTATGACATGTCTTCTGCTGACGTGTTGAATGACATGCATACATGTGTAACACAGTAGTGTCCTTTCCAATCTACAGTACGGTAATGGTGTCCCAATGCAGGGACCTGTTATACTAACATGGGCCTTCAGCTGATGCAATGTTGTCTGTCCACCCTACAAATATGCAGGGACATACTGCACATTGAGCTGATGTGCATAGCCATTGCAGGGCTTCATCAGGCTTCACAATTGCTGTACAGTGTGAGCTACTGACACAGTTCATAGCCATGAATATGTTCACATACAATACATATCTAATGTGGAATGTGACTCAAGTCACCGAGGTGTATACACAATAAACCCTAATGTGGAATGTGTGACACAGGTCACAGAAGGGTATACAGATGACACCCCTGCACATTTGCAACCATATTACTGATACCTGGCAACTTGCCCATACATGGCTAACTTACAAGTACTCTATGTCCCACATGCCATCTATGTATCTCACACACGAGGAGCAGGCATGACAGTGATGTCTGACACCAGCAAGGTGAATGTACTGCATCTGGGGCTTGATGTGGATGTATGTGTATGTTGTGCAACACATGTATGTAGTTGGATACTGAATAGGTGAATGCTACCATGTCATGACACACGCCAGATGTTCAAGACATGTTATGTGGTGGTTTCATGTTATGCCTACACAAGCTGTGCACAGGCCTGTATGATGTTTAGTGTTTCACATCTGCAATATCACTTTTAAACAAAGGCCATAGTTGTATTGTGTCGAGCCAATGTACAACAGGGTGTACACACATGTACATCACTTCTACCTTGTGTGTTGCTTCATGTCTCTGGCCATCCTTCATCACCATGTGTACACATGTTCAGTCCAATGGTTGTGATGGCAATCTTATTTCACATGTCAGTGTTAATCCCAATATGACATACACCCATAGATGTCATATGCCCCACTGAGGACAGGGTTATGCAGACAATGGGTGGTATGTGTGGGATGTGAGACAAGTTTTACAGGATAGTTGAGCAGTGTTGAAGTCAGCCCACTACATATCATGGACATGTCTGATAGCACATGACATTGTGTGACATTCATAGCAAGGGTATAATCCACAAGGATGTATCCTGTTGGCCGGGCATACTCCAGCTCCAACACATTTAGTGTGTGCGCACACATATGACCTCTGTACAGTACTGTTCATATTCCCAACATGTGTAATGCTTATATGTAGTATCTGTCCCTACAGTGGAACACACCTCCACCATTGTATTCACTGTTGTCCACACATCTGGCAATGACAGTTTGGAAGGTTTAATGAAGGTGTCTCACAGAGTCTTTAATTGTTTCACACAGGTAAACAGTGTGATGCATTGCAGGTCTGACCAGTGTCCATTAATAGGACCAACATACATTATGTGTACATGTGTTATGGCAGATAGTATGCAATTAATATGTTCCATGCATTATCAAGCCTGGTAAATAATAACAATCTCACCTGACACAGGCTGCTGTCACTGCAAAATGCCAGAGGTACCTAAACAGGAGTGTCACAGCAGTAAGATCATTATCCACACCTGTGTGATAGCTACAGGGTGCAATGTCTATGTTAGCACATAAGCCAGTACAATACACTATACTATGGAGTATGTAAATATGTGCATACATAGAGTAGCAAACTATAGTATGTGGCATGTGTGCATACATGCCTTACATATGATGTTACATTGCATATTGTACAGTAACACATGTACCTATGTGATATATAGTTGTGTTTTAGGTGCAGTAGTGATTTACCAGGCAACTCCAGGTTCGGTGGTTGAGAGACACCCACTTCCACAATACCAGCTAACGCTTGTGGATGGAGGTCTGCAGGTGTCCTCAGGTTGGCCAGTAGCTTCTCAGTATGTTTGAGTGGGGGCTGGGTGAGTGCCCCCCCACCTTTTGCACCTTGTTCCCTGGCGATTGCATTAGCATGCTTTTTCGCCCGTCTTATCAGGTCAGTGCAGTGTCAGCGCACCTGCTGATAGGTGTGATTGTGACTGCCAACATCATTTACCCTCCTGCAGAGTTTCTCCTACAGGACATACCACTGTTGTGCATCCTGTGGCACATGGCTGAAGAGTGTCATGTAGTTGTCAAGGAGGTATGGGATGAGGACATCATCCTCCAAGTGGCTGTACGGCAGCAGTCTGCTACGTGGCATACCTGGAAGACATAATGATGCAGACAGGTCACAGTAACTCACAGAGAAGTACAGCAGTACAGCTGAACATACATGTGTATCACATTTATTAAGATTACAAATACGTCTTTGTAAATCTACATCACACTAACACCACTGACATGCATAAGTCACACACATTTGACATCTACTGGTGATGTGATGTTATTGCCATATATGTGTGTGTCATGTGATGACATTGCTCACACACCATGTGGATGTTGTCTTGATGTGGGCATGTCTGTTTGCCTGTAGCGGTGTCTTTACCTATCAGCACATGCCTGGATGTGTTCATATTAATGCAATTGACCTTAATGCTGTGTATATGCCATATATATAGTCATACATAGCCATTAGGGACATGACCAGTGACCCTGCAGACTTGCAAGCATGTATGTTTTTTGCCATGTACATCTACATGGCACTGTACAGCTGTTGTGCATCCTGCCATGTATTACCTGTGTTGCACATGTGTAACACATGGGACAATAGCTAGCCTGATGGTATTTTCAGGGTTGGATATCAACTATAGCATGCATGGTCATAGTGATCTAGTAGGCTATATGCCCTGGGCCATTTATAAACCTAGGCAGACAGGTTACCTAGCTGTAGGCAACAGACAGGTAAGTTTCAGTGGCCAGTTCAAGCAGTACCACAGAACTGATACACATGGTTACTGATATATTTGGCATGCAGTCATCACACCATGTCACAGAGAGAGGCGATGTGCAGCTTCGCTGGACAGGGATGCATAGTATGGCAAGAGTATGTTAAGTGCATTTGACAGGGATCTGTCAGGCATGTTGTAATCCTTGTACTATAAAGGTGGATGTCCATGATGTATGTGTTTATTTGGGATCAGGATGTGTTAAGCATAGCATGTCCAACACCTCTGGGTTGGACATGGCTTTATTCAGGGTAGGCTGCATGCTACATAGTGCAGCTAGAGATTGTGAAGGGCAGTGTAGGCCATCTACACATGGACAATAACCCATAAAGGAAATATGTGATCTATTATGGGTCGCATGGGTGTTGAGCATGGCTGAGCAGTTATCTCTATATTCCTGGATGGCACTCTGTCATGATTAGGGGTGCCACATATGACTACCCATCTTTTGTGATGATGTAACTATCAAAGGGAAGTACTGTCCAGCTGCATCCCATACACACAGTTGCCATTATGTTGACCACTGCCTAGGTGGAAGTTAATGGGTACAGGGTTTGTAAAATAGGGGGTGGAAATGCAATACTTAGCTGTCAGATTGTGGCCATACATCACACACCACACATCTGACACACTAAGGCCCTTCTATATGTTGAATGAAGCACATAATGAGTCAACTATTTCTCCTAGTTCATAGTCATTTGCAAACATCAGTAGGCTGATGCCTTCTGTGTTAGTCTATGGGGTATAGATAACAAAGAGGGAGAGTACCAATAATGACCCCTGTATTACTGTGGCTGGCACTGGTTTGATGTGCGTGTATTCATCAGACACCTTCTGTAGTGTGGGTTCTGCCAGCAGTCCAGTTGCCAACCACTCCTGTGACAGGAATATACACCTAGTTTACTGAGTGTAGCTGGAACACAGTATGGGTGATGGTGTCCTACGACCTGGCAAGGTCATGATATGCAGTGTGAATCAACCCTACTGTCATCTACATCTGTACCGAGTACATCAATTACGTTGACCATGGTTCATGGCCATACAGACCAGACTCAGCAGGGTAGTTGTGCACTATGTCTCATTATCAATGGTGTCTCCGCCTTTGTGGGGTGTGATAACTGTTGCTGTGCACCATTCAGTGTGTACACAGCCTGACATGGAGCTATGATTGAATATGATGTGTATGTGGATACCTGAATGTTCTTACATTTGTGTAGGATAAACCCTGTGATGTTGACAGGTCCCATGAAAGCTGTATGTATGGCTTTAGAGAGTGCAGCTTGTACCTGCATAGTTGTTAGTACAGGGGCCCTGCAGTGTACATGGATATATTACTAAGTCTACCTGTTAGGGGTGGGGGGAGGTGGGAGTGGGTTTAGGTTCTCTGAGTCCCTATCTGGATGAACGGGTGCTATTTCTGTAGGTACAGTATCTCCCATGCCATAGTGCTATGCAGCACAACAGGTCTTGTCATTGCCATTACGATTAATGACACAGCTATAGAATGTTCTGTGCTTGGCCTCATAATATGTGGCTGATTAGTTTCACAGTAGCTTTGCATGGTTTTATATGGTGTATCTGCATCTTACTGAGGCTGACCAGGGATCACCTACACTCATGTGTGTTCACTCTTGCAATAATTACTACCTTCTGTGGTACAGTTTAAAGCATGGTACCACCAGTTTGCCTACTTGTTTGTGTTGGGTTGACTCCTGGTTTTGTTTCAATGGCACAATCACTGCACATATGTGACTGCTTAAGGTTCATTTGTGTAGGATTCAGCATTTGCACATGCATTGTCCACCTGCATGGGTGCCATGGATCTCACCACTCTGCTCTTAAGAAACATAACATTGGCATTTGAGACTAACTATGTGTAGCATGCTGTTAGCCCTGTTTGTGTGACTACTGTGATCCAGGTCAGTGGGGTCGATGGAATCCAACATGCATTGAGGGCAGGTGTTGGTACATGAGGAGTCTTCCCAGTTCATAATGGAATAGTTGAGAGTAGCTATTATTATGGTTCTGTCTCAGACTTAATCTTCCTCATTACAGCACATTATGACAGTTGGGAAGTCCACGGCCTGGTGGGTGATCTGTCTCAAGGTGCATTTTGAATTCCACTTTAGCACAAAGGTAGTTGCTCAGCATAATGCATCTGATGTTATGCAAGTGCAATTAGTGTGGGGGTGTACATATCCTTCAGGAATATGGACACACCTGCATCCCATGTGTTCCAATAAAGGATAATGGGCAAGAGGTGAGGTATATGTCATAACATGGTAATGCAGGTGTGCTCTCCGGAGCATTGAAACATGTCTAAGCCACTGCACAGATATGTTCTCCATGTTATGGATTGACATATGTGTGTCCGTATAGTGTTTCTGTCATGTATCACTGTGTAGCGAGACCTGAAGTTTATTGCTTGGCTGTCCCTGTAACAGCAGTGGATCCTCACTTGGACCATGCATGATGAAGGCACTATAGGGGAAGTATGAGCTTTAGGCAGTATCCAGATTCCCAGGGGTAACAGGTGCAGGCCCTGTCTGGCAAAGCATCATGGTCTGTCAACCATGTTATCTCAGGACGACAGATACTGGATACCCTGTGACATGCACCACTACACTAAACAATTGTGGAATACAATCCTTTTGTCCCTGTACTGCAGTATCACTCTGGCCAATGGCAGAATGCTACCCAGGCCTTGGGACATACCTGCATGGGCTACAAGACCTGACAGTTCATACATGTGTTTCCATGCAATCCAGGCTACTGCATCACAGGTCCTGTACAACAACATGGAATATGTCAGAGCCATGTGTATAGTTCAAAAGGTGGTCTGAGTGTATGAGTATGTGGCTAATCATGGCAGACAGGCAGCTGACAGTATGTATGTCCTCGTATAGGTCGGTGTGTAACATAGTGCTAGAGTTTGCATTCACAAATGAGTACAGTTGGGCATGTTTCCAGTCATGTGTTCAGAGGTGTGGCACAATTATGCAAACTATTTCATGCAGTTTGTGTATTTCAGTGTCTGTCTCTTCCTGCTTGGGGGGGATCACTTGTTTGGCCAGATACTTAGATGCATCAGTGAATGTGTCTGATTTACGGTAGTGTGTGTGGGTGTCCTTACTGTGTTCTGGTTAGGGTATGTGTTGGTTATGTTGATGAGCTGCATGTGTTAACCTACACCTCATGACTGTCCAGTCCAGTCATGGCTGTAGACTGGGCTGCCTTCCAGCTTACCTCTGTAGCTGCATCCCAATCAATGTGTGGGATGTGGTGTTAGGTGGGTCTGGCAGTGTACATGGCATAGAGATTACATTCCCCCAGGATGGCCACATACACAGAGCTGACATTAGGAAACTCCAGTAGCTGACTAGTGGACATGTCTGTATGAGCCGTCACTGCTACAAGTACCAAGTACTGCATTTAGTTTACGCATTGCCTATGAAGATGTTTTAGACAGTGGTGCCTACATGTAAATATTTGTGTTATGGACGTGACAACACTGGCTATTACGGAAACATTGTAGCTACCTTTAGCAGCAATTCTCCTCTGAGGAGCACATCACATCCTGTTAGTTGATTACAGATGATGCAAGTGTCTACAGGTCTGTTTCCTTCTCTGGGTTTATACTCACATATCCACCAGGACCATGAACTCTGTTGGGCACACACACCCACTCTCCAAACAGAGTCATGTATCAATAGGCTCTGATGCCACTATCAACATGATCAGGATATAATGAGATAGTGTAAGCCATCACCTATGATGCGGCTATTCCACACAGGCAGCTGTCTCCTACATCTTACACTCCTACTACAGATGTTACACTGGAGTTAAAGATGATATGCAACCTGCTTCATTACTAGTGCTGTGCACTACCTTACATACAGTATGTGCAGGCAGCTGTTAGGTTGGCAATGAGAGGTTGGGGTACACAAACCTTGTAGTTCAACCAGTGTGTCTGTACTCTCAATATCCACTCTATGTAGGTGTGCACATAGCCATTTGGCCCAGCCCTGTAACAAGGGTCACTACACATTTGCATAACATGTACACATGCACAGCTGTTATTGCTTGCAAACGATAGTAGAGAGGTGGATATTACATGTGTTATGTGCATGGATAGTTACCTGGCTCTTCCAATTATCTTTGCTATCATGCTGCTAACCTGTCAGATGAATACTAATGCTATGTATCCTGTCGTTGAGTATTGTAATTGCCAATAGACATAACTACTGTTTGCATAACATAACAAAACTGCTATGTAGAATAGAATACAGATCTGCCTAGAA
>NC_056729.1:133828162-133970662 GCF_019279795.1 Protopterus annectens
TGCAGTGCTGGCAGTCTGTCCCACTGTTTCCATCTGGGAGCTCATGGGCTTGATTGCCAAACACCCCTCCCCATCCAAGGTGTATCCCCCCACATGTGTCATATACTGGCCCTGTATGCTGTCTTGTCTGTCATCCTACCTAACCTATTCTCCACGAGCATACCTCCTCTGCTTCCCCAACATCCCACTCTCACCTTATGGAAACAAAAGGCCAGTCTTTTCCTAGAACAACATTTGCCCCATACATAGCTGTCCATTTCACACACGTGTTCACTGGACACATGTAACTTTTTTAATTTGCATCACAACGTACTACTATTGTCCTCATCCCTCTCTCTCAGGCACACGATCCTGATATGCACATGATCCAGGTACACGTGATGCAGAAGACCCCATTATACACACAACACTACTGGTCCCTCTATGGTTACCTCATTTTCCTTTTTCATGATGATGATGTTACACATAGTAGCTTGCAAGAGTACTGTTCTCAAATAATGATTGGACAGGAACTGTTGTGTTAATGTAAATAAAATGTACAGAGTAATGTATTTGGCCAATGTACAAATGTTTGTGTGTATTAATGACACATGTCTGTCTAAGGGAGTCTTGATATTACATAGGACAACACTACTACCTAATACAGACGTTGCTGGTGTTTCCCTTTTCATTCCTTTTTAATGCTTTGTTGTCACATAGGATGTTCTTGATATATATATATATATATATATATATATATATATATATATATATACATATATGTATCTATATCTGGACATAAACACGCACACATACATCTACATGATGGAATACAGTTCATATACTGTTGAATGACTGTGCTGGATGATATGTTTGTGATAACATCTGCTGTCTGTATATCTGCCATGGCTTAGAGGTAAATCACATTGGCTGTGGTGTACAGGGTCCTGGTTTCAAGCCTTCCAGAAGCCATTTATTTTGTGCTGGACAGAACAAGGTCGTTGGATAGGGAGTGATTAAGGCACTTTTAAGCAGTTTTGAGTGGGTGTGTGCATGTTTGCGTGACAGTAAGCAATGGTTACTTTTCGTTACAGTTCCTTACACTTAGTTACCTTCTTGATTGCTTAACCTGTGTATGCAGTTCTTAACCCCATGCAAACAGGCTGAAACCCACTCACTGCTGCTTAAAATGCTTACTCCCACTTACCCCCATGCTAATTTCTTTAAAAGAAAAGAAAAAAGGGTTGATAGGAAAGTGGTGAAAAAGGGGCACAAAGAGGGAAAGACAGTAGGGAAAATAGCTAGGGATGTGCAGGAGGGTGTAGGGAAGGTACATAGCTGTCCATTTCTTCTAGAGCAATTTCTGTGCATATGCAATAAATTTGGCGGGACATTTACACACTCACAACCCTGAGAGAGGAGTGAGGACAACAATAGTATGTTGTGATGCCAGTTAGAAACGTTTACATGTGTCCAGTGGATACATGTGCAAAATGGACAGCTATGTATGGGGCGTGCTTTTTTGCAGGAACAGATTGCCCTTCTTTTCTTTTATGTTTAGGTGAGAGTGGGATGTTGGGGAAGGAGAGTAGGTATGATCAGGGAGAATAGGTTGGGTAGGATGACAGACAAGACAAACAAGACATGTACAGGGGTGGTATATGACACATGTGGGGGGGGGGCACCATGGAAGGGGAGGGGTGTTTGGAAGTCGCAAGCCCATGAGCCCACCAATGGATACAGTGGGACTGAGGTCCCCACCCATGGGCAGTCACCACTGCACCTTCACAGCCCAGAAGGTGGCTGTGCTGGGGCTGTGTAGGAGGGGCAGGCTCACCCTCTAGTTGTGCCACTCGGCCCTCAAGCTGGCATAGATGGTCTCAAATCTCCCTGTCGAGCTCCCTAAGCACCACAGCCCAGACCATACCATGGGTGACAGGTTCCTGTCCGCTCCCACTCACGGGGGAGGCAAGCCCCATCCCCTGCTGTGGTTTCACCCGAAGGTGGTGCAGGGCCAATGGATGAGGAGGTCCCATGCTGGGCCCCAGATGTGCTGGTGCCCGGTGCCATGGCCAGCTGAAGTGGAACAGGTGGGTCCGATGGGACAGGCCTTCCCATACGAGTTATATTGTAGTATGTTGAAGGCAGATATGGGTTAGTAATAGTCAACAGCATTCACGATTAGTTATAACAGCATGCATAGGTATTCCCATTACCCAGGGCACCAGATATAACATAGTTGCAGAGCAGACAGAACACATGCATATATGGGTAAATAGTGGCCATTACAACAACATGCAGGTTTCATTGATGGCAACAGTCCACCAATATGGGTGTATTTTAACATGGCACATGCATAGAAACAGATGTGAATATTTATAAGCCAATAGGACATATGTCCCAAAAAAGGTTAGGAGTGTAGACATACCAAATGAGTTGTGTAAAACGGTTATGGTTGCACATATGGTAGGGGTAAGAGTGAGGGAGACTTCATTTAACAACTAATAGATCCTTGTAGTTTTCACAACATTCATAGTCACTGCAGTGGTCTGTCCCTTACATGTGTTATTACACTACCCAAAGGTGTTATATTGTACAATGGTATGTTTGTAGATTAGTATTTACAGTTTATGTGTCTTATGTACAGGCTTGACAAGATGCAGGTGTTAATGCAACATGTTTTGAGACTGCTCTCATACACTTTGTGTGAGATGCTGGGATGACAGGTATGTTTGCATATACATTCTCTGACTATCAGTTATATATCATTAACAGCTGCCAGCATTTCTTGGATTTTCACACTAATTTGTCAGGGGAACAGGGCAAAAGGCAGGTGATATGGGTCATTTATCAGGACATACTGGGCAGATTGCAACAGTTGAGGGGTATGAATATGCATACCAGTCTCATTTTAAGCATTTTAGCAAAATCTGTACAGTTGTTAAGTGTAAATATGCATACAGCTTTCTCTCTGAACATTCTAACAGACTGTGTGCAGTTTTGTGGAATGATTATGCATACAACTTACTAACACTCCTGGGATCCAAAGCCCTGCTGTGCATGACAAAAGCATTACAGTTAAGATCACTGTACACTATGCTATCAGGCAATTGTTGTGAGGCTTTGCAATGTATTTTGTGTAATATGACTGACCTGTTTGCACTTCTGACATTGTTATACAGCACTTCATACACATTGTATCTACATACCACAGTGTGGGTAACACTGCTTATTACAACAGTACTATTTAATAACTGCAACAGTACAACATATGACTGCAGAGTAAACAGAAGCAATGCAGGGGTTACACCTTTATTCACAGCATATTACACTATTCTGTATACTGGTACAACACTTTCTCAGGCTCTTACATTTATTTGTTATGACAGTACATGCAGGCTATTTACTAACCTGCCTCACGATGCATCCTTTGCAGTTTAGCATCATAGGCTTGCTGGTTCACAGCATGCTCATCTGCAGCTGTCAGGGAAGTACAGTGATATTTAGCCATACCCATCCATAGTATACACAAGCTAGGCAATTATTAACTACATAGTGGAAGGAGTACTTACTCAGTTCTGGGGCATTCTGCACCTGTCTTGCTTCCTGGATCCACTGTTCCAGGACATCCCCCCTCTGCCGCTTCAGGTCTGCATGGTGGTGCCTGACCTGCTCACCAGTCCGGGGATACCTGTGGCACTAGTGAGGTCATGGGCGAGACTGTCCCAGGCCTCCATTTTGTAGTGTGAGCCCTGATACTGGCCCTACAGTAGTCTCTTGTCATGGTGCTTTACCAGGAGCCATAACATGAATTTGGACTCGTGGATGCTCCAGCGCTGCACTCTAAAGTGAGTGCCTTCTCCCACTACAGCCATTCTGCCTGCAGGGGGATGCTACAACCAGTTATGAGCTGTATTCCCACCTCTTCAGTTTAAGTAGGGCCAGATTCCCACACTTTTCCATAATTGGCCAGTTTCGAAAAGGTTAATCTATGGGCACACATGCTTACTTCAAGTTGGCACTGCTTAAAGAGGTGTACCTGTGGGCATATTATATTGACTTCCCCAAACATTGCTTACAATTAATTAGTTGGGTTGTGCGGTGGTTAGCATTGCTTATTGGTTATCTAGCATTGTATTTGACTTTTGTCAACAATGTCTTACTCATTACAGGCTATATATGTGTCTGGTATCCGTCATTCATGTGTACATACACTGTATGGGGTCCTGGGGACTTCTGAACCTTATTACAGTGACACCTCAACTCTGTTTACTGCAGTACTCCAATTAACATATTTATGGTCTGTGGCAGGTTATAGAACATTACACTGTACATAGAACTGATACCTCCTTTATATGTATTACTATCATGGCGTAGTGGTTTACCACTATGACTGTGAAGTACAGGGTCCTGCATTTTAGCCTTGCAGAGGCTGGTTCTTTTGTTGCTGGCCAGAACACGAGCTGTTTGGTACAGGGTGATTAAGGCACTTTAAAGCAGTTGTGAGCGGGTGTGCGTGGGTTTGCATGGAGCTAAGCAATGCTAACCTCCGGTTACAGTTTCTTACACTCAGCCTCTACATTGCTTCACCAGTGTGATACTCACATACCGGCGGCCAAACAGGCTTACACCCGCTTGCTCCTGCACTTGCAAATGCACTGCCTTTGGTGTTTGCATTGGACACTCACACCCCTGGGTGGGAGTGAGGACTACGATATTACCTTGGGATGCCTATTACATCGGATTACATGCCTACAGTATCGGGAATGGCTGCCCATTAGGTGTAAGCATGCAGTTCGCCTGTACGGAATCCGCAGCCTGTCCAGAGTTTGATGCATACTATTGGTGTGCTCCTCTTGCAATCTGCACCTGTCTGGCTAATGCATCGGAACTGACACCATTCAATACAAACAAGTAATTGGGTTTTGGAACCCACATCCTTCAGCCGAGTCATGCTAATGCATATCTATTCTATGATCTTTCTAAGGCTGTAAGTGGAATATGTGCTTTCTGTCCCTATCAGACCTCTCAAACGATTGGGGACAAATATCAACTGAATCAGGGACAAGTCATGAAAACATCAGGGACAATCAGGGACACATTTAGAATATTAGTGCTATTAACTTGACACATTGACAGATTCAGAGCATATGAATTAATACACATTTATTGAGGTAAATGAAGTTTATAACTCTTAATTGTTGTCATTATTCATTATGTGTAATTCACCACCTTTCCTCCAAAAGTCACTAGTTTTAGGAGGGATTAAGTGGGACAGAGTTAGAATTTGACTCAAAATCAGGGACATCCCTAGAAATCAGGGACAGGTGAAAGGTATGGTCCCTATTTGTTCCCCCAATGGTTTATGTCCTGTCCAGTGGATTTGCTGTTATGGGTTGAGAGGTATGGGTGAAAGCTATGCCCATTTCGGAATATTACTTACATCCCCGGGGCAGTCCTAATACGACTGTGCCAACCAACACCTGCACGCCTAGGCCCATAATTGCATACCCATAGTTCCCCCACCTGCCCTTCCTCTACAGCACTCATCCTTACTGTGGGTGCAGATGGGGTATAAACACACCACTACACACTGCCCATTCTCCACATGTCGGGACACATGTCATACATTGTATCGACTCATGGGTTATCAGGCTTGCACAACCTAGTGGTCCATATACGTCTACAGCCTGTTTTGATGAATCATTACAGGGACTGATTCCAATTATCAGTAATTTTTGGGGTGTCCCACAAGGGACATTGATGTCTTTGTTTCAGGATTAGGCCTGGCAGGTCTCTCCCACTGGTAGTATCCTGCCGGTGGTCTGGGAAGTAGTGGTGTGTTTACTTTTATTGTGTGCCTGTATGTCTCACCGGCCTAGCTGGGGGGGGTGGGTTGATGCTATGTGTTACACGTTTGTTGATTGGATCCCACACCCCCATATGCACAGCCTATGAACATATCTAATTTGTAACTGTTGTATCATATCCCAGCTATATACATCTGTATATTTACAGTCACATATAGATATAAATATGTACATTACTATATACAGATATATTTGTACATGTATGCATACATTTATATTTTTATATATTGCTGTCTATATATATCCAACAACATATGGGTCTAAGGGTGTCTGCATATGTATATATCTATATGTGGGTATGTATATATATTCTGTCTCTGTATGCATACATTTGTACCACGGAGAGGGAGAGGTATATCTCTATGTCGCTATGGGTCAATATACACACACACATACCTCTACAAATATACATCTACGTCTGGTTATTCCGTTCCTTGCCATGTAGATTACACTTTGCTGCAGTTGGACTCGTACCGGGTGTGGCTGCTCATTGGGCAATGCCTCTGCCCAATGAGCACTTTTCCTTACATCCCTGGGGCTGTCCATATAAGCCCACATCAGCCAACACCTTGACACCTAGACCCATAACTAGCTACCCATAGTTCCCCCACCCGCACCTCCTCTACAGCACCCATCCTTACTCTGGTCCTGGTCGGGTTTGAACACACCACTACATGCTTCCCTCTCTCCACTTCATGGGACCCATGTCATACATTGTCTCGACCCATGGGTCATCAGGCTTTGCCATCCTTGTATTCTGGGTATGTACACACCCCACCCAAAATGGTCGGCGTATCACCTTCCTTTGGTCTTATGTCAATTTTTGGGGCATCCCGCAAGGGACACTCTTGTCTGTGTTCCAAGATTAGATTTCATGGGTGCACTGTGTACCCCCCCCCCGGTTGTATCCTGCCTGTGGTCTGGGGAGCAGTGGACTATTTACATTGTTTGCAGGTTTGTGTGTATGTTTCCTGTGTACGGCTAGGGGGGGGGGTCATGCTATGTGTTTCATGTTTCTTGCTTGGAACCCTCACTTCCATTGGCATAGCCTGTGAACATATGTCATTCATGTTTGCTGTTTCCTATCATAGCTGTATATCTGTGAATATCTACGCACACGCACGCACACACACACACACACACACACACACACATATATATATATATATATATATAAATATATATATATATATATATATATATATATATATATATATATATATATATATATATATATATATATATATATA
Organism: Protopterus annectens; assembly: GCF_019279795.1. NCBI lineage: Eukaryota > Metazoa > Chordata > Ceratodontiformes > Protopteridae > Protopterus > Protopterus annectens. Next base: position 133,835,262 of record NC_056729.1, read on the forward strand.
TATATATATATATATATATATATATATATATATATATATATATATATATATATATATATATATATATATATATATATATATATATATATATATATATATATATATATAAATATATATATATATATATATATATATATATATATATATATATATATATATATATATATATATATATATATATGTGTGTGTGTGTGTGTGTGTGTGTGTGTCTGTAAAGCATTGCATACCCCAAGACTTACACACGCTTACTGGTGTTTATATATGCTTAAACCTGCTTACTAGTGCCTTATTCATTATGACACTGACACTTCACTCAAGTTCACTTTTAATTGTTATTTTCCAGGTTATACAGCAGGCAGATGTTGAAATATGTTCATATACAGATTACCGATGGAAAATGGTATGTGCTGCAGTGGGATTCGGAATGGGAATGTCTGTTCATTAGGTGGATGCTCTAACCAATACACTATTGCTGTGCTGCTTCATTTGGATACATACCCATATACCCATGACTCCTAGTTCCCCAAACACCCACCCCGACACCTCATGAACACTGCAGTCATCCATTCTCCAGTTGGATTTGTGGTGTATACACACCACTACACACTGGCCACTCCCTACTCCTGTCGACCCATCCCATCAGTTGACTCACTCCACGTATCCTTAGAAATCCCAAACTTTTAGTCCACAAACATTGGTGACATGAGGGACCAATAGGACACTATTCGCAATTTTTGGTTTGTGACACGCATGTCTTCATTTCAACATTAGACTCTATACTTCATTACATCCTTACTCCAGTTAACATGACACTACAATAAATTAATAAGTATGACTATGTGGTAACGCACACGTTACACATGAGAGCTAATTATGTACGAGTTTGGCGTAATTCTTTTACATATAGACCGGTTTAATAATTGGCATTGCCCGTAGGAGGCAGATCTCAGGAATGATTCCATGTGTGAGAAAGTCCTCACATTTGATTTTTTCAGCACAGCACTGACTTCGGACATTGTACACACTTCTGCGTTTTAGCAGTTTCATCCCTTCCCTCTTATGCACAACCTATTATTCTATCTACTGTCGAGGTTTGTAAGGGCACATTCATGTTATTTATGTCTGCAAATGGAATGAATGTGTTACAGGGAATGTACTTCTACATATAGATATATGCATATGTGTATGCATATATACTTATAACGAACTCACTGACCTCCACAAGGTGGTCCAATTAGAACCAGCCCATCCAACCCTGACACACCTGGATCCATAATGTCATACCTATAGTTCCTCCACCCCACCCAAGTTCAACATACACGCATACCATCCATTGTCAAGTTGCTCTCGCAGCCATGACACACCTCCACACATTGCCCACTCCTGAGCGTTAGGGGCCCTACACATATGTTGTCCCAACCCATGTATTATCAGGCTCTCCCACCATTTAGTCCTTGAACATACCTGCCCTTGCTTGTGTAATGGTCGGATGGCCATTCATCCTATCAATTTTTGGGTAGTCCCAAAGGGGACTACACCCTGATTGTAAAATAGACTTAGCAGATCAACAATGTTACTCCCACTGGTAATATAATGCCTGTGGTGTGAGTAGCAGTGCTTTGCTCAGTCCTGCCCAGCTTGTTATGACATACGCTGACAGCGCTATATAATACTGGAGTTGCTGTTGATTCCCTTCTCATTCCTTTTGTATGCTTTATTGTTATGATGTTCATTCTTCATAGATATATATATATGTATATATATATATATGTATATATATATATATATATATATATATTTATATATATATCTGTACATACTTATATACATTTCCTATGCTGGGCACTGCTTACACCTGCACCAAGCGCACTCAGATTTGCTTACTGGTACTTATATATGTTTACTGCTGCTTATTTGTGCTTACACCTGCTTACTAGTGCCTTATTCATTATGACAGTACCACTTTGACTGAATGAAATTTAGTTAAACATTTCATGCGATACTCAAGTTCACATTTGCATGCTATTTTGTTGGCTTTACAGCAAAACGACATTAATTCCACATGGAAGATGATATGTGCTAAAGTTGGATTCAAACCGTAAATGCCTGTTTGTTAGGCGGATGCTCTAACCACTACACTATTGACATTTACATTGATTCTGCATGTTTTTCTCTATTTGAATGATTTTGATGTGTAAGCTATGCTCGGCGGAGGTCAGCGACGAGCAAACATGCTGCACTTTGCTTACAGTTTCGATATTGCAGCAGTACAAATGTAAAATAGGGACACGGGGAATCTAATTGTGAAAGTTCTAGGGACAGGGCTCAACATTCCACTATGTGCTTGTCTGTTCACTACTTTGATTTTATTTCACTGTTCGTGGACACTCTTGTATGCTTAGCATACATTTCGGTATTCACGGACACTGAATTTCAGGCTTACAATTAGATGCGGGCTCTAATAGTAAGCATAGTAGGTTGTGCAACTGTCAGGGCATGTTTACGCCTCCATAGAGCACTTGTACACGCCCCCTGCACTTGCACACATTTCCTGTGCATGTCGAGGGTGCGGCGGCGCGCCCTCATAAATATTCATATGTCGCTGCTGCACCATCTGTAATGAGGATGCTCGTCGCAAGGCTAAAACCATCCCTGCGCCAAGCTTCATGAATCCCGGGTAGAGTGTTACATCTGAAATAATTTTGTCACATAGTTATAACCTCATTTTTATGAGTTAAATGACTTTCTTGTTTTTTTTTTAGTTGATAGGATATTTGATATAATATGGATACATTTGAGTTTGTACAAGATGCATAATTATTTGACGTTATGTATTTTAATTGACTTGTTTCATTTATTGGCTATGCTTTATTGAATAATTGACTTGCATTTGTATTTAAATGTGGTAGTGAAAAATCTGTTTTATTTTGCATTGAAGAAGGGTTGTTGAACCTGAAAGCTTTGCTTTTACTATTAAACGCTTTAGTACGTTGTTTCAGTCGTTTTCTGGTATTTTGGATCTCTATGAACTGCTGCTTCACTAATTTTGTTGTTGGTTGCTATTGCTAAGGTTTATGTGAAGATCATTTTATACACTGCAAATTATGATAAAATCAACAAAAAAGACAACTTATGTAAGAGATGTAAATCAGAAATAAAAGCAGGATGGGCACATATGTTTTCTGATTGCTCAGAACTTAAAGTTTACTGGGAGAATGTTAATAACTTGTTAAAAGCATTATTTACAGACTGTTTTACCATAACTAGATCTATGGTTCTCTTTAACACATCCATTCCTAATTTTGTTAAAAAATAAAACTTCCTTTAATCTGGTCAATTCTAGCTGTAGCCAGAAAGATTATTACAAGAAATTGGATTTCAGACTCACCTCCATCTTTTATAGAGTTTAAGAATGGTATTACTAATCTTTGTCATTTAGAAAATTTGACTATCAAATCATGGACATCTAGGAAAACATATACATATAATACGTGGGTTAGTTTACAGAATTTGTTAAAAAGGAATAAATTGTTTCATGAAATAATATGTATAGTTACTAATGAATGTTTATAAAAGTGGATGTTCTTGTAAATACTTTAGTTATTTAATGTATGTTTATTTATATATACTTATTATCAATTGTATGCTAAAATTAATAAGATCATTTGATTCATGTGAAAATGATTAAAATGTGTTAATAAAAAATGTTTGATAATGTAAAGCTTGTTCAATGTTGCAAGTATATAAAGGAACTATTTAAAAGCTGTAAAAAAAAGACTTGGTTAAAATGGGGAGGAGCAGTTAGTGCAGAGAAAGCTTTGGCCAGTCCAGGGTGCTTTTCAGTGGGTGCAAGACTCACTGACCCAGATGACTGTAACCACTGAGCCACCGCAGACATTCATCACCTCAACATCATGGTACTCCACTGCAAAACCATCGGGCAGTAAAAAATGTCTGAGATCTCACTGACTGGGCTGTTCCTGGGACAATTTTGTATAAAAAAAAAATTGAAAAATAGGAAAGGTCTGTCCCTCACCAAAACATAGAACCCCTCCTCTCCTCCCCCTCCAACAAAACCCTTTTAACTTGCTCCTTCTGTGTGTCCCTCTCTGTTATAGCTCTCCTTTTTTCATCTATTCTATCATCCCCTTTCCATTCTGTTAAAGGACCAATCAGGATGTCTACATAAGGACACCCTTATGTAAAATGTATAAAACCCCTTTATAGTTTTTAAAAGTTAATATAAATAGCTGTGCTGTATTGCTGTTGTCTTAAATGTGAGTCAGTACTTCTAACATGCCTGCACATTGCCGCATTTGTCTGTAATACCTGAATACTTCTGAAATTATACAAGCATTTATATTTCTGTGCAGTACTTCACAGATAATTCAAGCTTGACTTCAGCTTTATGCATGTAAGAAAGTGAGCATTTATTTGAAGAAATTGGCTGGATTGCCATCAGGCTCACAAGTAGGATGCAGGAAATCAAAACAGGAAAAGTTGCCTCTACAAAGAGAACAGTCACCAGTGGAGTCCCAAAGGGTTCTGTGCTGGGAATGCTTCTATCTGGCATCCACTTTTCTGAAGTAAAAGCCAATGCAAAGGGCTCTGGCTGACTAAGTTTATAGATAACTGTAAGATAAAAGCAGTCAGTGAATACCTAAGTGACTTAGCCATCCTGCCAGAAAGTTTGACCCAAATAAATAACTGGTGCTAGAATCATGGACTGGAACTAAATGCCAAAAAATGCATTACAGTACCCTATGGCAAGTCATCTATCCCAAGGAACTATCACATTAACAATATGCCCCTAAGGGTCAACCTGTTTTTTTTTTTTTAATTTGGGAACTTATGTAGACAGTGACCTGACTTTTGATTAACATGTGTCCATTGTTGAAAAAAGGTTCTTCTGTGTTGCACAGATTATGAACAAAACATTCAATCTAGGGACCTAAATGTCTTATGCAACATCAACAGAATGGTTTTCGAGAGACAATTATATCTCACATAGGATACCACTGCTATGTGACAGACTCCCCATCCACATAAAACAAAGTTCATCCCGGTCCAAATTCAAGTGCAACTTGGATCTATGGATGGGAAACAGTAAATGTATCCCAGGACTGCCCACTGTAGTTCTAAAGGACAGTGACAGCTCCAAAATGCTTTATCCCATGCATGTGTGTCCTCAAATTGCAAATAACCTACAATGAATGTATGTGCGTAAAAGTGTGGTGGCATTCTTCATAAATAACTGCTACAAAAGTGAAAAACTTGGGACTATGAATATCATCCTTAGTCTATCACATGCACATAGATACAAAGACATCCACATGTGCGCGCGCACGCACACACACACACACACACACACACACACACACACACACACACATACACACACACACACACACACACACACACACACACACACACACACACACACACACACACACACACACACACACACACACACACACACACACACACACACACACACACACACACACAAACAAACACTACAGACAGTCATATGTCATTTAGATGGCTGTCAGTTCAGCTACTTAAATATATAAACTAAAGACTATCCTAGGTTTTCTTTTAGCAAGCGTGCACATGTTGTACTAAGTCAAATCCGGACAACACCAAGAAAGGAGGGGGGGTGTCCATATTCATAAAGGACACCCACACCTCAAGGTTGGTGGCAACGCACGATGCATCTGAGACCATCCAGGTGCAATTAACCATAGGCAAGACTGCTCTGCAATTTGTAGCATGTTACAGGCCACCCTCTCAAACTCAGGAACCTCACATGGCCTTCCTGAAAACATTGGAGGGGATAAATGTATCTCCAAACACCATCATACTAGGTGACTTCAACTACCCTAATATAGACTGGGAACACTACTCAAGCCCGAACACTCTAACCCAAAGATTCCTGGAGTTCATAAACTCAAATGCCATGGAACAACTAGTCACCATCCCCACAAGAGGTGAAAACATACTTGATCTCATCATCACGAACATGGGATCAAAATGTTCAACACCAGAAGTATACCCCTCACTGGTGAGATCAGATCATAAACTAATCTCGCTGGAGGTCCTCATGCCGCCCCCACCTGAAACAAAAAAGACCACAGTGAAAAACTTCTCAAAAGCCGATTTCACACTTCTGAAAACTAGTGTGGTCTCCTTTAAGGCCCCTGAGACAGTGGTAAACATTACTCAAACCGCTGAATCACTTACAAATGCCTTCTACCAGCACCTACAGGACTGCATGGATCAGGCAATCCCAAACAAAACTAAGACTCTCTGTACCAAAGGCAAGCGTCCAGTCTGGTGGACCCCAGCCATAAACAAGCTCTACAACAAAAGGAGGAAGCTACTACAAGATAGAGCAAAATCCTTGAAAGGTAAGACACCTTTGATCATTATAAGTAAAAACTAAGAGCTCTCATAAAATCATCCAAGGCAAATTTTGAGAGAAAATCGCCAAGGACTCTAAAGACAATCATAAGGCCTTCTTTAGCTATGTTAGAAACCTAGGAGGAAACTCCCAGATATGCTCAGAATTAGTTCAAAATGATGTGAAAATTACTGAACCTACACACATTGCTAACATACTGGCTGACAGGTTCAGTGCAAACTCCCCCAAAAGGAGAGATATCTATTCCAGAGGATTGTAGCCCCCAAACATCTCCAACGCCCAGGTGAGAACTGCCTCACTAAGGCAAAAACACAGCATCCATGGGACGGATGGTGTCCCGGCTGTGTGCTTCATGAACTCAACGAGGAATTAAACCCACAGTTAGGACAGCTGTTTAATCTTAGCCTCACCTCAGGATACACCCAAGGAGTGGCGACGGTGACTGTGGTCCCACTTCATAAGGGCGGTGCCTCCACAGACCCTGGAAATTACCGCCCCATTAGCTTGACAAGCCTTATCTGCAAAGCCATGGAGAGGATCATAATGGAACTCATAAATAAAGACATAGGGAACTTGCAGACTTTGGATCCAACCCAGTTTGGCTTTGTCAAAGGCAGATCCTGCCTCTTAAACTTGGTTGACTTTTCGAGACAGTCACCAAGACCATTGATGAGGGAAAGGCAGTCCATACAGCCTACCTCGACCTGGCAAAGGCCTTGACACAATACCCCACTCAGGTATCATCGAAAAACTCATCAGCTTGAATGTAAACCCATACATCACAAGATGGGTTGCAAACTGGCTAGCGACAGAACCCACAGGGTCAGAGTTGCTGGAGCCATGTCAGACTCAAAGCCTGTCACAAGTGGTGTCCCACAGGGCTCAGTCCTGGGTCCACTCTTGTTCGCATCTACTTTTCTGAAGTACAAGCAAACACAGGAGGGTTATGGCTGACAAAGTTTGCAGATGACTGCAAACTGGGCGCCATAGTCGAAAACACATCTGACACAGATATCCTCCAGAAGGGCCTCACAGAAACGGATAACTGGTGCCAGAGCCATGGCCTGAAGTTAAACGCCAAAAATGCATAGTCATACCCTTCGAAAACAAGGTTACCCCTAGCTACCATATAGGTGACAATCCACTGAGCACAGAAAAAGTCATCAGGGATCTGGGGACCCAAGTTGACAGTAGTCTTTCGTTTGACACTCATGTTGCTAAAGTGGTTAGGAAAACCTACTATATCGCCCACCTGATCATGAATGGATTCACATCTAGATCAAGGGAGGTCATCGTCCCCTGTACTCATCACTCATTAGACCTATGATTGAGTACAATGCCCCGTTCGAATGTATCTGACCAGACACCTGATGCAGCTTGAAAGGCCCCAAAAGTTCCTCACCAAAAGGATAAAGGGTCTCAAAAATATGTCTTATGCTGCCCGACTGAAAGAACTCCAGCTTTATTCAGTCTCATACCGCTTGCTCAGAGGTGACCTGTGCCTGACATATAAGGCCATGTCAAACCCAGATTTGATGAATATGCTTCACCTCAAAAATCTAGATCCCTCAGAACCACAAGGGCGGAGACTTAAACCTTGACACGGTTATAAATAGAACGTGCTGGAGGGACAGATTCATCACCCAGAGACTCCCTATGCTGTGGAACAAAATCCCGGTACATGTGAGGCAGAGCACCTCGCTGGCCTTGTTCAAGAGGAATCTTGACCAATGGATGGGAGATCGCAGATATACCCCAGGGATTACTTCAGTGTCACTGCTTGACAGAGGCACAGAAAAATGATAGGCATAGTTTTTATTCAAACTAAAGGGGTGGCGAAAGCCACATAACTATGGGCTAGGCTTATAAATGCCCTTGGGCAGATAGCCTAGTATGAACCTATGAACCTATGAACCTATATGCACCATTCATGTTAATGAGATGAACAGAAGTACTCATTGACTATGCAAGCAGCAAAGCAAGCCTAAACATTCAAAAGCACCTTTTTGTGGACAGAACACCTGCTAGCAGCCATGAACAGGTGTACAGAGGCTCGAGCACACAATATAAACAACCGGTTGTATAGATGCACGACCTCAGTAAGCAAGAACATTCAGACAGCACAATACAAGGACAACCTGAATGACAATTAAGAGGCATGGGAAAATGAGGAAAATGCTTTTAGATGTAAGCAGATTAGTGTACTAACAATAATAATTAAATATAATTTTATCTCTACAAGTAATCCTTTTCACTTAGGGACATGTGCATAATAAAAAAATGCTGACTAAGAATGTGAGAGGGACACATCTACAGAGTAACACAAGAGAACAAGTGTGATAAATGTAAAATGTATTTAAAACACTGAGCTGAGATAACAGCAAGAAAAGTAGATACATTAGGGGATACTGCATATAGTACAGTTATTGCATATCAGAGGCACATCCAGAAATGTTATAGTTTAACCAACAGCATAATGCAGTCCCCACCTATGATGTAAAACAATAAATGAACTATACAGCTGTTCTCCTATGCATCTTAAAAAGGAATATATTATTTTCATTTGTTTTCACTTGTAACTATAGAAAGGCTATTGTAAAGTTAAAACAGTGTTAGAAAGCATGTGCTGTATATTAATGTAACTTATGCAATAGGTTATAAAGTTATAAAATCTAACTGTACATTTTCCACTATACATTTCCTCAGGCATGCTCAGTAAATTGTGGTACTCACATGATTATATTGAGAATGTTTAGTTACCCCCTATTGCAAGTGTATGGAACTAGTCTGCCATTGTAATGCATACTATGGGAATGATCAAAGGTAATAAACTATATCTGCAGTTTTGATGTTAGAACATACATACAGGTTAAATAATTGTAAGGCTTTCAGATCCTTATGTGTATGAAGGAAACAATGCTTAATGTTGTTATAGCAGTGTACACACCTGTGACGATGTGGAAATGTGGAGAAGAATTATGGACCCTTGTACAATCGCGTCTATATTACGCTGTCAAAAACTCAAACTGTCAGCAGCTTAATAATCGACATGAAAATGTCGAAACCCCTGAACATCGAACACACACAAAAGAAAAAAAAAAAACACCCAAACACAACACAAATTGCTCTATGCAGGGGGGCAAACCCCCCTGCACCCCTCACCCCCCCCAGTACTTAAATATACCAACTCTGAGATAGCACTACATTGCAGTAAATGGAAATCTCCCCTTACGGAGATTTCTGTTTACAAGCACAATGACTTTCGCTTTCGACATTTTGGTGCCGACAATATCAGCTTCGATACTGTCGGCCTTCGACAGGGTGAAGTAGACCCGTACAATCGTTGCAGTGATAGTATTAATTGATGAAAAAAGCATTTGTTGCAGCAACTTGCATGTTGTGAATGGTAGAAAGTTTTTGATTGTGCATGCTGTGCATGTACGTTGAGAAATACAGAATGACATTACACATACTCAGAAGTGTCACATTGACCAGGGTATAAATAGACTGATGATCTGTCACATATACTAACAGCTGTCTCGCTATAGCAGATGTGACATATGTTTATGCAAACTGGTCATGTGACATCTGCGAACATACATGTAAGTCAAGGTAAAACTCAAGTGTATTCAGTCCCCTGACAAATGGATTGTGTGTATGAATGCCATTATGTATATCAGTATGCATAGGATATATGAATTTGTATAACACAAATGGAAAAAAAAAATCATTGGCTTTGTTCCTGCAACACACCTGACTAACCATCCTCTCTCACTCTGTTTCTCCTCCACTCTTTTCATCTCTACCCTTTTTCAGTTCTGTTTCCTTTACTTTTGAGATTTAAGTATGTACATTTTGTACAATCGTTGATATTTAATGAACTGCATATTGTAAACTTGTTTTTCTCTTTGAAATTATCTTTCATTCTTTTTGTTTTTGTAATTTCTGATTGAGCTATATCTTAGATTAGTCAATTTTTTTTATATAATGTACTTAGTATATAGTGGAGCTTTTCTCCTCGGGCCTCTGCTGAAAATGGACATGTATCCAGCCAGACTAGCAAGATCAACAAATGTAAAATAAAATAAAAATAAATAGACAGCCAAGATGAGACTTAGGCAAAACAAAATTATATGCCAGAATTATGATGTTAATACATCAGTTACTAGAGAAATGTATCATGTGTCTGGCTACAATTAATTGCATATGATGCATTTGTGCTACTGCAATCAATGATATGACTTCTGTCCTTCCTGGGGCAAGTGCCACACCATACACATTGAGATAAAAAAGTGTATCAAAGTACCCATGTGAATGCAATATACCATGATGCTGTAACTGATATTTAGTCCTGAAGTGACCCTTGTTAAACATAGAAATAATACCTGTATGACACACATCACAGTCAGGTGAAACATTAACATGTATTACTAAGTGACTTGTTGATAATGTTACAGTTCACATACACAAACCGTACATTGGCCTGTGACAAATATTGTCATTGTCTACATGTACGTCTATAAATCCACTGCATGGGCTGTTGCTAATTCAATTTCTTGTTTACAAAGAAGAACAAGTGAGAAGAACAACCTTAGCACATTGCTTACTTAATGTGCTTTGTATCTGATGTGATATGAAAAACACACATGAAGAGATTACATCAGTATCCCAGATTTAGTGGTTCTGGCTCCCCTTATCATGAAGTGTAAGATCTAAAAAAGTGACCTGCTTTCTGTTCCAAATCACAATAAAGGAAAGGACAGCATGGCTAAAAACAGAACATTTATTCCGTAAGTGCTTTCATTAAGCTTATTGGCGCTTCAGCAGACCACATAAAAATCAAGTCTTATATACAAAAGTAACCACAAATCAACATTAATCAGTACCAATTGGTCGATTAATTAAACAATGGGCCTGGCTTTCAAAACCAGTTTTAAAGGGACAGTCTTATTCAGAAGACATATTATCAATCTTTTGCTAAGCCAGTATTGCATGTCACAGCTGTCTCACAGATAGATCTTTTCCAGATTCAAGCCCCTTCTAATCACTCTACAGAACTGTGTTGTAAATGTGACTGCCCCAGGAAATGTCAAAAACATGCTTCAGGTCTGAAGTAAGAAAGGCTTTTTATCAAATACAAGTTATTCTGGGGGATCAAAAGAATATAGAAATGTTCTGTTCATACAACTGTGATTTACCAATATCACTGTTGGTTGGCTAAGCCATGCTTGTCTGTCCATATTGTTTTGCAAATATACATACCCAGATCTGAACCACTGCCTATCTTGGTAGACATGATATACAAGTCAGTATTAACTACATGTGCCACAGAAGAGCTCTCAACACAAGCATCCTGGAACACATAGTTGACCTGCAGGACATCCACTATGTATTGAAAGGGCTTTGTTAGAAATAAAACTGGATAGAAATAATTTGATGAAATGTTGTATGTGTCACAGCAGTCCACTCACATTCAGTTGTCCCTTTCTGGAGATGAACAGCTGCTTGTGTAAGTCCACAGTCTGCAGAAATAAGAATTAACTGCCGCAGTTAGAGTATATTTTAAGGCACAACATCATCATTGTTGTACAAAGCAGTTATTTAAGATAAAAGTAGTGGATGAGCCTTCTCCAACTGTAATTATACAGATTAAAACTGTGGTGGATGCAATCCATGCATAGCAGTCAGTATGCTGACACAGACTCATACTATTCAGTAACTGTTGTTTTTGAATACCTACCTATCAAATTACATAAGTTACAGGATATTGTTTTGACTGCACACCTCACTGGAAAAGTCTCACTACAAATGTGAGAAACAAGGTATTTGAAAGCATTACATCATCTTATTGCACAAGGCCTGTGTGCACCTTTAAATCGATTGAATGAGTGGTGTGATCTGTTTCTTTGTCACAAAATATTGCATGATGGTAGGTGTACCCAACCACACATTGCATAATGTAGTCATACCTGTGAATATAGAAGCACATTCATGCAAACTGTCTATATAACCCAGATTCAAACTCATTACTTACTAAGCTAACAAGGTACAGAAGTTTGTATTATTTTCTCATGCCACAGGAAAAGGTTTACCACTAGGCTGAGATAAAGGTTGAAATAAAACACATTTCAACACATTATCTCATCAGTGCTTAACAAAGCAGCTGTCCATGCTACAATGGACAGAAGCTAGTGAAAGGGCCCTCTCTAGTTGTACATGTACACATCAGGTATGCTGCTGACACCGTTTTGACCTACATGTACTTTCACATACCCACTGAGACAACTGAATGTATGAAGTGATATCTGCTTTTGAAACGATTGCCTAACTAAGATCACAAGCTAGAGAACTCTGCATGAATTATAAGCACCATAAAAGACATTGACTTACAAGTGTGATATGCACATTTGAAAGGATGACATCACCATTGGTTTCCTAGGGCGATGTGTGTGCTAAAAGGTGATATGCATGCTAAAAGGGACTGAAAGTGGTGGGAGAGTATACTACTACTACTAATATAAAGCTGCACATCATACCTGTAAATGAAACCATTCCAACCTCAAACAAGAGAGACACAAGCACTCTCAGCAGTTACTCACTGCTGGATTCAACCCACCTACTTGTCTTGTTACACAGTCTATAGTATACAGTCTCAACTGCAAGTGCAATTGAAGAAACCTTAATAAAAATATGATATATAGTATATTTGAAAGGATGACCTCATCAGCAAATATTAGTGTTATATAAGAAACTGATGTGGGAGTACTCTCTAATTGTAAATATTTCCTCAAGGTGGACATGAACATATTAGATCTACTTTTGAAGCCATACCTACCTGATACTAGAGACACACACAAAAGTTCAATACTGTTGGACTTGAACTGCCTACCTATCTAGTTATACAGTCTAGAATGCACAGTATGAACAGCAAGTTCATAGGTGCATACTAGGCTAATGGCCTTGGAGCCTTTACAAGCCTAGCCCATAGAAGTGCCCTGGCATCGTGCCACCCTATGTTAGTTCCCAGTCCCTCTATCAAGTAGAGCCACTAGAGTAATCCTCAGGGTGAACTTACTATTTCCCATTCACTCATCAAGATTTCTCTTGAAAAGGGCCCGTGAAGAGCTCTGCTTGACATGCATTGGAAGTCTAGTCCAGAGCATGGATAGTCTCTAGGTTAAATTATCTCTCTTTAATCAATGAGCTTTTAGTAGAGATGAGAATCAAACCTTGCACCTCTTGCATGTGAGGCAAACACCTTTGCCACTGTGCCAAATGCCTTTTTGCCATAGGATGTCTAATTAAAGCACAGAGTGCACATTTGAACAGATGACATTGCCAATAGGTTGGGGGAGTCCTCTCTCAGAGCAAAAATGTCTTGTAAGTGGAAGCATAGACAATAGATCTTTTGATGGAAACAGTTCTATCTGACAGTACAGATACACACAAAGTCATAGTAGTAATACTGGAAAACCTTACACAGACTCTTCTGCCTCAGCTTGCTGTGAGGGAAAGGTTAGTTTGCTTTTGATTTCTTGTACTTTGTATTACTTTATTGCCATTTTCTATTTTGTATATTGTGATTTGTTTTCTTTACTCTGTGTTTACTTGCATTCTGCTTTTAATTGCATATTAAAACTCGAAAAGAGACCACAGCTGCGTCTCTTTTGAGTCAGACAGAAATTAGAACAAATCAATTAAGGAGTCACACAAAATTTAGAACAGGTCAGTTAAGTTTAATCGCCTATGAACTGAGGGAGTGGAGCTAGGAACTAAACCTATTTAAGGGGTAAAATAAAACATTTCAAAACTTTACTGCAAAAGCTCACTCAGCAGGTTGCTTGGGGGAAAGGTTAGTTTGTTTTTTGATTTCTTGTACTTTATATTATTTTATTGCCCTTTTCTATTTTGTATACTATTTACAGTGTGTTTACTTGTGTTCTGCTTGTAACTGCATATTAACAACTGTTTCTCTTGTGAGTCAAACAGAATTTTTCCCACGCTCCCACTCTGTTACTGTTATGTTCTTAAACACCACTGCCTTTCTGTCCTTATGTTAATTTGACCATATATATCCTCCCCTCTCTCCATTCACTGGCTAGTGTGAGTAAGCACCAAATTATCATTTTGTGAAATCACTCCCTTTCAACTATTTAAATGTATTGTCCATCCCACTATATTCCATAGTCAGAATACAAAAGTACCCACCCCTTTCAATCTATTCAACTCTTTTAAAAATAGTGGCTCTCCACTTAGACAGCTAAAACTTAAATTACTTACTTTCTTATCTAAATGTTTAGTGCACACTGCAGTGTTTAGGATAAACCATTTTTTTCATCTTACTTTTGAACATCTGTTGCAAGACCACCAGTTATTGGACAGCCCACATTCTACCTCTCAGTAGTCATTTTGGGATTAGTGATTCTGTTTTCTGCTGGTGCTAGAAGGAGCACAGGGACATTATTTCCTGGAGCCTGCTGAACACCAGAAATCCTAATAACTGCTTTATAGGTGACAGCTTGGAATCTGTGCTAATATTCTGGTCCTAGTGAGAGAAGGAACAGAGTGCATTCATTCCTGTTTCTGGTGGGATAGGTAGTGTCTGTGCTTAATGTTCATGATTGGTCTGGTTGCTATTGATGGCATGTACCAGGAAAACTTGAAGTAAAAACAAGTACCAAACCAACACGGCTAGGCAAAAACTCTATTTATTAAACATAAAAGAAAGTGATAAAAGTAAGCGCTTTCGCGATAACACTGTCGCTTCGTCAGACTAATAAACAAGTAGAAAGACATGAGTTTAAAAAGAAAGCAAGACCAATCGGCTATCATATGCAAATCTGATAAATTAACTGAAAGGTACACACACACAAGCAATGCAACAATTGTTACAAATACAAGGGAAACAGTACAAATAAAATCTTAGTTTTAAATCTTCATTAAAAACAACATTAATGTTTAAGTGGGTGTACTTTCAAGAATGGTTTAAGGCTAGAGATGCCTTTTAAACCAATCAGCTTCTCTGCATTCAAGAGCAAGATCCATTAAACCTGTTTTGAAAAAAAAAATTAAACCTGTTTTGAAAAAAAAAGAGCAAGATCCATTTCTGTTCAGCCCTTTCTGTTTTATTAGATGTATCACCCCCTCTAATACTAACGTCCAAAACCTGAAGTACAAAGAACTTAAAAGTGTGTTCTGAGCCATGTAAACCTGTTTTTTACTTTGTTTACACAGTTTTCTTGTACCGCACCTTTCACCTGTTCCTGTCTATTTTTACTTTTTGTGGACATCTATCAGGAAAAGGCTTTAAGCCTACAGACCCTTGCATCATCTGGGACAAGACTGGGGATCGCTTCTCATCTTGGGATTGGTGCTAACATTTTGCTTCTGGTGAGAGAAGAAGCAAAGGAGCATTGTATCCCAACAGAGAGAAGATATAGTGAGATCAGCATTAGTAGCAGCTAGGCAGTAGCCATTCATGTGACTCCTCTCTTTTCATCATTCCTGACAAACTATTTCTTTGTATTCAGTAAGCATTGTTTCTAACTTCATAAGATCTGCCTAAATACTTCATCCTTAAATTTTCAGGGTCTACATATTAGTTTCTTCTCAAGTGCTTGGCACTGCTCTGTACAGACTCGGATACCTTGAGTGACATTTTTCCCATTAAAGCACAATTGAAGTTTCTCCAATACCTAGTTGCACACAGGAAACCTAGTTTGCAGTGACAAGCTCTGTCCCCATAGTTGCAAACCAGATACTCCTAACACTGATATTCTCACTCCAACTGTCTAATCAATAAAAAAGGGTCTGTTACTATGGATATGAACTTTCCTACTGTCTCCATTACCATCTTGGAGGATATGGGCATCCTGAGGCAATGTAGAAATTGCATCATGTTTACTGACAACCAGTTAAATCTCAAGCTGATATGGTATGTGACAGATGTATTTACACAATGTCACCGGGGTCAAAGCTCTCACATAAAAGTACTCCTAATGTCAATAAGGTTGTCAGTAGTACACACACTGCAGCCATTATGCACAATTCAAAGCAGAGATATTGACCCACATATGCTGAGGCACTTAAATCTAACCTCCCTAATGCACAAAGACCTACTAGATGAAGTACACATAACAAATATCCTCATCACTTCTCAGCCCGGCACTTGCTCAAAACTCATAGCAAGCACTAATAAACCTTAGCACTAGACCCCCCCCCCCCCATACTGCAGAGAAGGACAAGGCTATCTATTCGACCTTACCAGCCAATCAGTAAAACAGTTCACTGTACCTATCCAGGCATGTCCAAAGGGCAGTTTCAGGTATACTCTCCGGTCCAACTGGTGAATCTGGGCATTTTGAGGCAATGTTACAGCTGCCTCATGTACACAAACAACCCTCTCCTCCTACCACCAAACACTAATACATTCAAGAGATGCAATTATACAGCCAAACTGGAGGCTAAGCTCTCTCAACCCAAGACTGGACCAGACAGTCAAGAGGAGAAGGGAACTACTTGCATCACACCACCAGTCTCACATAGACCTATGAAACCAGTACCGGCAAAAAACACACATAAATACACAAAAACATACCCAGAGGCTCTAAATAAAAATCTGCAAAAGCAACAGAGACCTCCAAAGCAGACACCCAAGCAACCTTTACCCCCCCAACACAAACCATGAAACACATACTTCACAAAACCAGTGTGCCACGCAATCACAGCTTTTAAGGCAAAATAACAAACCCAACACACTAGTAATAGGTGACTCTATAGTCAGGCACACTGACATCCCACTCGCTAGGCTGAACAAGGAAAAGGTTACAGTTATCTGCCTGTTGGGTGCCAGGATCCTCACATAACACAAGCACTCAGGCCACTCCAGAACAAGTACAAATATGACTCTGTCATTGTCCATGTTGGTGTGAATGACCTGAGCTGTACCTCCCTGGACTACATGAAAAGAGACATGGAAGAGCTCTCTGATCACTTAGCCCAGGCCCGTATGACCCTGACCTTGAGTAGCATTCTGCCCTCACCAAGAATGATACCACACTATAAAGAAATAATTATCAATTTCAACAATTGGCTAAGCTTCTGGTGTCATTCAAAGGGGATCCAGTGTCTGTCAGCCTGGGATGACATGCTCGACAAGCCACGCTGCTTTGCTAGAAATGGCTTGCACCTGTCACCCTTAGGCTTTCAAATACTGGCCAAGGCTCTTGCCACCCCCATTGTGCCTTTTTTAGGCAAGGCTCAAAAGACAAACCCACCACTATAAATAGCACAAGTAAGAAAAACCTGAGGGTAATGCTGCTCAATGCCAGAAGTCTAAACTTCAAAATGCACACACTCGAGGCACTCCTCAGTATGGAGAAAATTAATACATGTGCAGTAACAGAAACCTGGTTTAAGGCTCCAGAGAGCACCCCAGCACTACTAGGCTACAACCCATACCATACATTTCGGCCACAAAACCCGGACCGAAATACAAAAGATGGGGATGTATCCATATTCATCAAGGATGCCCACACCTCCAGGTTAGTGGCACAGCACGATGCTTCAGAGATCATCCACGTGCAACTAACAATGGGCAAAACTGCAATTCAAATTGTAGCTTGCTACAGACCACCCACCATGTCCCATGACCCCCATTCCACATTTCTGGAAACACTGAGAAATATAAAGGTCCTAACAAACACCCTGATATTAGGTGATTTCAATTACCCAAATATTAACTGGGAGAACTACTAAAGTACTAACTCCCTTGCCCAACATTTACTAGAATTTATAAACTCAAATGCCCTGAATCAACTGGTCAACACCCCCTCCAGAGGTGACAAAATATTGAACTTGGTCATCACCAACATGGGCGACTGGTGTTTCACACTGGAGGTCAACCCCTTGCTGGTTAGATCGGACCAAAAACTAATCACTCTGGATATCCACATTCTGCCCCCACCCCCAGTCAAAGAAACCACCATGAAAAACTTTTCAAAAGCAAACTTCACGTTACTTAAGACCGAGGTGGAAAGTTTCAAAGCCCCTATGCTAAAGGATAATGCTGCCCAAGCTGCAAAATCCTTTACTAATCCACTCTACGTGCACTTACAAAAATGCAAGGATCGGGCTTTCCCAATCAAAAGCAAGACTCACTCCTCCAAGAAAAGGAAACCAGTCTGGTGGACCCCTGCCATAAACAAGCTATACAATAGAAGGAGGAAACTAGTACAGAAAAAAGTAAAATCCCAAGAAGGTAAGACATCCCTGATCAGTATTAGCAATAAACTACGATCCTTCATAAAATCATCCAAGGCTAGCTTCGAAAGAAAAATTGCCAAGGACTCCAAAGATTACCACAAGGCTTTCTTTAGCTATGTCAAGCATCTAAGTGGCAATTCTCAGATCTGCTCAGAGTTAGTGCAGAATGGCACAAAATACATTGAACCGACCGATATTGCCAACATCCTGGCAGACAGATTCAGTGCAAACTTCACCCCCCTCTCACCCCCAAAAGGGCCCATAACCATACCAGAAGAATTTAGTGCCCCTGAAATCACAGACACTCAGGTTAAAACAGCCCTCTCCAAAGCCAAAAACACAACATTAATAGGACTGGATGATGTCCCAGGCTGTGTCCTACATGAGCTGAAAGATAACCTAACCCCTCACCTAAACACACTGTTCAAACTCAGCCTCTCCACAGGCTACATGCCTATAGAGTGGCACACATCAATGGTTATTCCGCTCCACAAAGGTGTAGCCACAACAGACCATGGGAACTATCACCCTATAAGCCTGACTAGCTTGGTCTGCAAGGCTATGGAGCACGTCATCATGGATCTCATTAACAGAGACATTGGGAACTTCCAAACACTGGACCCTACCCAGTTTGGCTTTGTTAAGGACAGATCATGCCTCCTAAACCTGGTGGACTTGTTTGAGACAGTTACCAAGGCTGTAGATAAGAGAAAGGTGGTCCATACAGCCTACCTAGACATTGCAAAGGCCTTTGACACCATTCCCCATTCTGGTATTATAGACAAGCTTACCAGCCTGAACATAAACCCCTACATCACTAGATGGGTTGCCAACTGGCTCATGGACAGAACCCACATGGTAAGAGTTGCAGGAGCTAGGTCTGACTCTAAACCATTTATAAGTGGCATTCCCCAGGAATCAGTCCTAGGATCCCTCCTGTTTGGCATATACTTCTTAGAGGTACAGGCAAGAACAGGAGGTCTATGGCTGACCAAGTTCACAGGGGACTGCAAACTAGGGGCTATAATTGACACTCTGGCTGACATAGACATCCTCCAAAAGGGTCTGACTGAGACAGATACCTGGTGTCAAAACCATGGCCTCAAGCTAAATGCCAAAAAGTGCATAGTCATCCCCTTTGGAAAAAACAAAGTACCCACAAACTACCACATATGTGGTAGCCCCCTAAATATGAAATATGTAATAAGGGATATGGGGACCCAAGTAGATAGCAATCACTCCTTTGATAATCACATTGCCAAAGTGGTTAGAAAATCCTTCTATGTGGCCCACCTAATCACAAAAGGGTTTGTATCCAGATCAAAAGAGGTCATTGTGCCCCTCTACGCATCACTCATCAGACCCATCATAGAGTACAATGCCCCATTTGGGATGTACCTTACAAGACATCTGCAACAGCTGGAAAGACCACAGAAGTACCTCACCAAGAGGATCACTGGCCTCAAACAGATGCCCTATGCAGCTCGACTGAAGAAACTCAAGCTGTACTAGGTTGCATACCGCCTCCTCAGAGGTGCTCTATGCCTGACATACAAGGCCATGTCCAACCCAGATTTGATGGACAAGCTCCACCTAAAGAAAACCATATCCCCTTGAGCCACATGCTCTAGGGATCTAAACCTCACCACAACAATAAATAGGACATGCTGGAAGGATAGATTCCTGTCCCAGAGACTTCCTCATGCTCTGGATTAAGATTCCAATCTACATTAGGCAGAGCTTCTCGCTGACACACTTTAAGAGAAACCTTGATGAGTGGATGGGAAATAGAAACTTTACCCCGGGGATCACTTCAATGTCTCTGCTGGACCGAGGCACAGGGAACTAATCTAAGGGGGCAGCGAAAGCCAACACAATTCCAGCTAGGCTTATATATGCCTTTGGGCAGATAACCTTGTACCTACCTATGAACCCCACATGCACTCTTTCAAAACAACACCCACATAAACACATATAGCTGCATCTCATGGTGCCTCTACCTCTAAGCCCATAAGGCAAGCCACCACACAATACAATATTCTAGTCATTTGGGACTCTATTGTAAAACACACTGATGTCCCTCTCACCAGGCTGAATAAGGAGAGAGTTATGGTCAGTTACTGATCAGGGGCTAGGATCTGCCACGCTATGCATGCACTCAGGTCACTGGATCACAATTACCAATATGACTTAGTCATAGTCCATGCGGGAGTAAATGACCTGAGACGTATCACCCTAGACTATATGAAGACAGACATCATGACTCTCAAAATATGTGTCTCAGGCTGGTATGAGCCTAGCACTCAGCACCATTTTACCTTCTCCAAGGATGATGCCATAATAAGAACAAAGGATAATTGACTTTAATAATTTTCTTAGTTTCTGGTGTCATTCTAAGGGGGTGCAATATTTGTCATCATGGAAGGTGATGGTCTACAGACCATGCTTCTTTGCCAGGGATGGTCTGCACCTCTGCCCTGTAGGCTTTTGAATATTAGCTAAAACATTGTCTTCCCCCACAGTGCCTGCTTTAGGCAATGCCAAACTGAAAGTACTTCCAACATAGAAAATGAAAACCAAGAAAATCTAAAGGGATTACTGCTCAGTGCTAGGAGTCATAATAAAAAACTCCATTCCCTAGAAGCTCTCTTCACCCTAGAGAATGCTGACATCTGTGCAGTCACTGAAACATGGTTTAAAGCAGCGGAGTGCATACTAACAGTGCAAGGTTATAATGCCTTCCACACATTTAGGCCAGCTACTTCACAGGCAGGGACTAAAGATGGAGGTGTCTCTATTTATATCAAAAATAAATATACTTCACGGCTGCTCAAACAGGACAATGCACTTGAGCTCCTCCATGTTCAAATCACCATAGGTAAAATCCAGTACCACTTCCTTGTAAGCTCTAGGTCCCCGTCTATGAACCAGGAATCCCATACAATGTATTTAAACTTATTAGAAACAGTAACCATCCAACCCAATATCATATTCATGGGTGACTTTAATTACCCCAGTATTAACTGGGAGTCCCATATGACACCAAACATACATGCACAGAGATTCCTGGATTTTGTAAACACAACTCCCTGAACAGATAATCAATACACCAAACAGGGGTTCAACCATACTGGATCTGGTCCTCACTAATATGGGAAATTGCTGCACACCCCCTACTGCAATGCCGTCCCTGGTAAGGTCAGACCACAAAATGGTTTCCTTTGAAGTAAAAATAAAACCTGGATTCCCACCTAAACTTGGAATATTCAGGAACTATTCTAAGGCTAACCTCCTGCTATTAAGTGAGAACCTGGCAAAATTTCAAGCCCCCATAAATCCTGAGAGTGAAGCTGCCTAGCCAGAACTGTTCACAGAAACTCTATACAAGCATGTTAACAGCTGCATACAGGCAGTGGCATAGCTAGAGTTTGTGCCACCCAGGCCTGCCTTTGAGTTTGCCACCCCTCCACCCTCAGAAAATCATGGTGAAATGGTGACCCCCATACACAACCCTCCCCCCTGCAGCCATTCCAGTGTCCCATTACTTGGCTATTTCTCCCCAATAACCATAAACAATATAATGTGCATACAGTTTTGTACTTTACTTCTACAATGATTATTTAAATTTAATTTAAAACTTTTATTTTAAATTTTATAGCACAAACACTGATAGACATCTGCTAAATAAAGAAATACAGGGTTACAGTGAAAAAGTACAGTTGTGTACCTACCATAAATGTAGATGTCCGGGTGTATTCACTGTTGCAGTGATTACACTTGGGTTATCCTGCTGGCAGGCTACCCGCAGTAGGCCTGAATTCCAAAGTCCTGGTCCGGCGTCGGTTGCTGTTGCCTCTTCCCTGATGTCAGTGTGCCAGGGGTATAAACGATGCAGCCGATGCCATTTTCTTCAGTTTTTCTTGCCCCTGATGTCAGGTGCCCCCAAAAGGGTAGACTAAAAATTCTGCTCATAAAAAAGCATGCACTAACATAAACATTACCTTCATCTACAAGCAAATACACCACATAGGTTGTATAGAATAGAGAAGTACAGATAAGTCCCAGCAATGAAAGGGGGATGGTGGGAGGGTAACCTGGACTGCAACAGTGAATACACTCGAACATCTACATTTATGGTAGGTACACAACTGTACTATGTTCATCGTGTTTCACTATTGCAGTCATTACACTTGGGTTGAATCCCAAAGTTGAGGTTGGGTGGCTGGGCCTAAACAGAATTAGGAGTGGCTATGAGGCCCTGCAGAACTGCAGTGGCAAAGCCTGCTCTGGATTTAGAGTAAAGAGGTAAGTGGTAGTGCTTTGTAAAAGTGTGCACTGAAGTCCAAGTTGCAGCCTCCAAAATATCTTTGGTTGGTACTCCTCTGAGGAAGGCTGCTGATGTGGCTGCTGCTCTGGTTGAATGTGGCCTAATGCCCTTAGGCACTGATTTACCATGTTGTGAATAGCAGAAACGTATGCAGTGGCCTATCCATTTTGAAATAGTCTGCTTTGAAATGGCTTTTCCTTGCGATCCTGCAGCATATGCCACTAAGAGTTGCTCAGTCTTTCTGAAAGCTTTAGTTTTGTCCAAGTAGAAGTGTAGCTGTCTGTGTATGTCCAAAGATGCAGAAGTCTCTCCCCTTTATTCTGTGGGTTTGAATAAAAGGTAGGCAAATGAATGGTTTGGTTAAGAGCCACACTGGACGCTACCTTAGGCATAAATGTTGGGTTTGTCCTTAGAGAAACCCTGTCTGGATGGAAAATAATAAAAGGTTCCACAGCCGTTAATGCCTGCAACTCTGAAACTCTTCTTGCTGAAGTTATTGCTAGGAGCAGAGCTGTTTTCCATGATAAGTATTTTATCTCAGCTGTATTGGCTGGCTCAAAAGGAGGCAGTGTGAGCTTTTCCAAGACAAAATTGGGGTTCCATGCAGTTATTGGAACTCTCCTTGGAGGTCTTATGTTTTTGGCCCCTCTGAGGTACTGCCTTAGCAGTGGATGTGAAAAAATAGGTGGGTCTGTATTGTAATGAGCTGAAATGGCAGAGGCATGGATCTTAATTGATGAGAAGGATAGGCCTTTGATCAGCATCTCAGTTAGGTATTGTAAAATCTGAGGAATATTTGGTACAAGCATGTCAATGCCTTGTGCCTGGTTCCAAGCACAGAATCTCTTCCATTTTTCTGCATAAGATTTTCTGGTGCTGGACCTCCTGGCCTCCAAAATAACATCCATAACTGCTTTAGAGAGAGGTGTGTTCTGAGTGGTTATATTATCCACCATGCAGCCAGATTTAGGGTTCTGAGTTGGCTGTGCAGGATCTGATTGTTTTGTTGGGTCAGTAAATTAAGAATTTGAGGTAATGTCCAGGCTGGGACTTGAGACAAGCTCTTTAGGATTGGATACCAGTGCTGTTGTGGCCAGTCTGGGGCAATCAGTATCATTTTTGGCTTCTCTTGTCTGACCTTTAGGAGTACCTTGGGGAGGAGAGGCAGTGGAGGAAAGGCATATACTGTAAGGGTTTTCCAGCGGAGTGATAAAGCATCCACTTTCCATGCTTGTTTGTGATAAGTCCTTGTGCAGAATCTCTGTAGTTGGCAGTTGTGAGGGGAGGCAAATAAATCTTGTCTGGGCATCCCCATTTCCTTGTTATCATGCTGAAGATTTGTGGATCTAGTTTCCACTCGTGAGGATCCATGAGGTTTCTGCTTAGTTTGTCTGTCAGAGTATTTGTCTTTCCTGGCAGGAATTGTGCTTGCAGGTGTACTTGATAAGTCAATGCTGTATTCCACAAAGTCATGGCTTGTCTGCAGAGGTAGTAGGAATGTGTGCCTCCTTGCTTGTTTATGTACCACATGACTGTAGTATTGTCCGTCTTTATCAGCAGTTGTCCTGGATGAAGTAGATCCTTGAAGGCTGTCAGGGCATTCTGTACAGCTAGCATCTCTTTTTGATTGATATGAAGATGCATTTGGCTTGTGGGCCATGTGCCCTGAATACATTTTCCTGCCATGTGGGCCCCCCAGGCATAATCTGATGCATCTGTTGTTAGTGTCTGCCTGGCTGTGGGTAAAGTGAATGGCTGTCCCTTGCTGTGGTGACAGGCCTGTGCCCACCATCAAAACTCCTGTTGCAGGCATGGAATGAGGGTAATTAATGTTTCCAGGCTGTGGCAATGTTGAGTCCAAACACTTTTTAGATACCATTGTAGCTTCCTCATATGCAGTCTTGCATATGGAATTAGCAGAATGCAGGATGCCATGAAGCCCAAAGACTGCAGAATTTTTCTTGCAGATAACTGGGTCTTTGTTGCCATCTTTTCGAAGTAAGAAGTCAGTTGCCTTTGTTTGTCTGGCATGAGATAAGCCATCTGGGCAGTTGTATTTAAGCTTGCACCCAGGAATATTATCTCTTGAGAGGGTACCAGTTTTGATTTCTTTTCATTTACTGTGTACCCTAGGCAAATTAATAATCTTTTTACAAACGCCAGATGCTTCAGTAGAATGTCCTTGTTCTCTGCTTGAATAAGGCAGTCATCCAAGTAAGGATATATTTAGATTCCTCTGTCTGCAAAATGTAATTACTGGTGCCAGGCATTTTGTGAAGACCCTGGGCACAGTAGATAAGCCAAAGGGCAGTGCAGAGAATTGGTAGTGCATTGAGCCAGCTATGAATCTGAGGTATCTTTTGCAAAATTGTCTGATTGGGACATGCAGGTATGCCTCTTTGAGGTCCAAAGTTACAAGCCAAGCCTTCTTGCCCAGCATGGGCAGAAGCTGTTGCAGAGTTAACATTTTGAATTTTGGAATGTCCAGAAAAGTGTTTAGAATAGACAGGTCCAGTATTGGTCTCCAGGCTTTGTCCTTTCTGGGTACCAAGAAAAGTCTTGAGTAAAATCCTTGTCCATGCTCTTGCTGTGGTACTCGCTGAATAGCCTTCATGTCCATGAGGGATGAAACTTGATTTGTGCCTCTGCCCATTGATTGTGTGGCAGGTCTGGCATACCTTTTGTCTTTGGAAGGGTGTGAAAGTGGAACCTGTAGCCCTGAGACACTATATTCAAGACCTTTTGTCCTAGATGATCATGTGCCAATTTTGTGAAAAAAGTGCTAGTTTTCCCCCTAAGGGTGCTGCCAAAAGATAAGTGCTTGGCATTGGCAGAGGAAAGTCATTGGGACTGTTTCCTATAAGGCTGTGATTTGTCTTCTCCACTTTTGGAGGTAGAAGCACCCCATTGTTTAGGCCTGTATGAGCCTTGGGGCTTGGATCTGCCTCTAGGGCGTCTGTATCTGCCTCTTTGTGGCCTGTCTGACACTGGAAAGGACCAATTCTTAGAAGGCCAGTTACGGCTAAATCTGGGTGGCTGCACCTGTAAGAAATCCTTAACTGTCTGCATAGATTTTGCTTTGTCCTCCATTTTCTTCAACACCTCTTCTGCCTTAACACCAAACAAAGTATCATGCTCTAATGGAGCATCTAATAATTTTGCTTTAACATGATCAGGCAGATTCTGTTCCTTTAACCAAGCATGCCTTCTAATGACAGAACCTGTAACAGCAGCCCTGCAAGAGGCCTCCAGTGAATCAAAACCACATTACAAAGTATGCTTTCCCACTTGTTCAGCTGCATGCAATAAATCCTGCATTTCCTTGTTTTCAGAACATTCAGAATTTGTCAACATTTTCTGTTTTAGTAGTGACATTAAGTATTGCTGATATTTAAGCATATGAAACTAACAATTTAAAGCCCTTACAGCCAAGGTAGCAGAAGTGTAAACTTTTTTCCCCCATCTGTCCAATGCCTTAGAATCCCTATCAGAGGGGACAGGGTTTTTTGCAGTGGAAGCCTTGACCCCTTTGGGACCCTAAGATAAAGTTTCTGGGTCAGCAGCAGGGATTTTATATAGAAATTTATGAGAATCTGGGACCCTGCAGTATCTGTCTGGCTTAACAGGTGCAGGGGGTAAAGAGTCAGGAGATAAGCCGGACTCTGAAAATACATCATCTACAATGTCTAGAACAGGTGTAATAGCAAGAGGTCTGTGATGAGGTAGTAAAAGAAAGTCTCTGCGCCTTTTCTTAGATTCTGAGTAATCTTGGCTCTCCCAGTGAAAATGCTCCCTCATAGTATGCAAGGTTTCCCCAAAAGAATAATCCTCAGGAGGAGAGGCTGAAGGAATAGATTCTTCCGCATCATAATCCTCATAGGGAGGCAGAGAGTATCCCTGTTCTGAACAGGGGTCAGAGGAAATGGAAACCTGATCAGAAGAGTCATATTCTGTGTCTTGCCTAGGCCTCTTATCAGGAGGGGGATGGGAACCCCTGATCAAAGTAATTAGGTCTTCGGCCATTTTAAGCATCTGTTTCTTAGGCATGGAAGTCTGTCCAGGAGAATGCTTATCTTGTTTCTTTGTCTTTAAAGCTGTTTTAGTCTTTGCCTTGGAAGCTGAGGTTGACGACATATAACTGTGTAGGTCTGAAAACACCCTCAGAAGCCGATGCCTGCTCAGCAGCTCCGGACCCATCTGAGGGAATAGTTTCTGAGTGTCCAATACCTTGAGTATCCAGAGGCCTAGTTGTCTCCATGTGGGAGTCGGAAGCGGCCTGTGGCTCTGAGGTAGCGGGCATCAGGGGTTGCGAAAGCATCTCACTGAGAACCGGCGAACCGGCGACTGGCCTAGCGGAGGCCTCGTCGTTGGTTTTGGACCTTGGATGCCTGTCCTTTTCATTTTCCTAGCGCTTTTCATTAACTCCGGTCATCGGCTGTTCCGACGGCATTATATAATTAAATCTTCGGCCAAAGTAATGAAAGGCAAAATCGTACCGACGCTTAATAGTGCGTTGGTTAAATCTAGCACAAAACCAACAGCTAGCAACATCGTGGTCAGGGCCTAGGCAAGGAATACAGTAAGAGTGAAAATCCTTATGAGGTATTTGCTTCCCACATGAAATACAATTGTTAACTTTTCTGACATCGGTCTGGAGCAAGAAAAAAAAGTTTCCCCAATGGAGTACTTAGCCTTAATGAATACTTCGGATCTGAAATTAGATTTCAAAAATCTCAGGAGTCGGCCGACCAGCACTTGTGAACTGCTTTTGCTTTGGGCACTGCACAGCAAGAAAGACTGAAGAAAATGGCATCAGCTGCACCTTTTATACCCCTGGCGCACTGACGTCAGGGAAGAGGCGACATCAACCGACGCCGGACCAGGACTTTGGAATTCAGGCTGACTGCGTGTAGCCTGCCAGCAGGATATCCCAAGTGTAATGATTGCAACAGTGAAACACGATGAACATCAGAATTAGCATTAAAACTTCTCTGCCCTCGAAACTCACATGCATTGAAAGAGTATTGAAACTCACATTCAAAGATAATGCATCTGGCCATTGGCAGATAAAGTTTACCTTTGGGCTGTTTTCATATCATAGGTCCCTTACACACATATTTAGGACTATGCAAACATACATGTGTTCTTTAATTCACCTTCCTGATTGTATTAAATTATATTACTTGTATAATACAGCACACTTGTTAGAGAGTTTTTTACATTTATTGTTTTGAACATTTTTCCAGTAAGCAATGAAACAAAATATATGAAGCAATAATGACAAAACTGCTCAAATCAGAACATTTCCATCATAAAAGTCTACTCAAACTTTTGTCATTACAATCCACCAATAAAGTACAAGTAATCTAAATTCCGCATTAACGAGATCTGTAACTAATGAAGAAGTGGCTACTAGCAAACAACTTTATATTTCATTGTTTCATCTACAAATAAAGTGTTTGTTGCCCTTGAAAAATAAATTGCCTGTTATATTAAAAATGATAAGCTCCTAATATTGTAATAGGGAATGGATGGCAAATTGATAACAGGTTCATAGTTACTAGGTATCTTCTCCAAAGGAGGATTGTGTCAGGACTGCAGCATCCACCACCTTTAAAGTACAACACAGTACAGTAGCAGCAATCCATCTACATACTGTGGGAGTAGAACCCACAGCCTTTTGGCATCAAAAAGCAAGTACATTAACTGTTGTGCTGCTAACAATGTTTTTAAAGCCTTTAGCAAAGTAGTGATATAATTTGCTAAACAACAGTTGCACATTGCAAACAGACAGTATAAGCAACACTAAACTTCTCTTCCTCCGAAGCTCTCAGCTCCTTGTGAAATGTACTTGTCACTCAACTATGTCTCTCAACTTTGAAGCAGACGAAATATGGAAAAAACAAAATGTATTGGGGAGGGAACAAAGGCCGAAAACCAGGGACACATTTTAAACATTGCTTGTATAATCTTCAGAGAGTTGCTGGAATAAAATGTTTTGTGTTACCATGCGTTTCCTGAAAAACAAGAAGACTGAAACGTAAATGATTTTCATTATTTAGTGAATTAATTCCTCACTGATTTGCCAGAAAACCACAAATTTTAATAGGAACAGACCAAAAGTATGAGTCAGAAAATCAGCTATGGACTTAACTCCTTGAATCACAAGTGGTAGAGGTAGGGGTAGACAAGTCAGGCTCTTGTTCCTTGTAGTTAAGGTACAGGGTTTGAGCCTGAGTAACACTAACCACCAGACACACACACACACACACACACACAGACACACACACACACACACACACACACACACACACACACACACACACACACACACACACACACACCAGTCATAATATAGCCATGTGACAAAACCACACACACACACACACACACACACACACACACACACACACACACACACACACACACACACACACACACACACACACACACACACACACCAATCCTAATACAGCCGTGTGACAAAACCAGCAGTCCTCGCAAAATCAAATGGAATGGAAGTGAATCAAATCACACACAGTAAAGCCCCCCTTACAGCAATAACCTGTGAAACAAATCAAACACTTAAATTGACAGCAACCAGCAAACTGAATCGAGCACTTACTTAAATAGGCAGCCAGCAACAATGAACAGCTTTCTTTCATTTCCATGAACGGTTACATTTTGAGTGTGTGGGTGGAAAGGTAGGAAGCCATTGTGATAACACATGCAGAGACATGATAGAAGTCTCTTGGCTAAAGTGCCACCCCTCCACTATGCCACTTTCTCTCACTTTTTACTCTCACTGTCTCTCTCACACACACACACACACACACACACACACACACACACACACACACACACACACACACACACACACACACACACACACTTTCTCATTCATTCATGCATTCACTCACACCGCTTTCACTCTCATCCAATCTCTCTTTCACACACCCACTTTGTCATTCATGCAAACATTCACTCACACATCGCTCTCTCTGTCTCACACACACACACACACACACACACACACACACACACACACACACACACACACACACACACACACACACACACACACACACACACACACACACACACACACAGTATCCTGCTCTCTCATTCTCTGAAACTGTAGGGACCACTGTTTCTCAACCACTCACGGCCCGGTATAATTGATGCCAGCACCCGGTACCCGGGTCACGGCCCGATGGTTGAAACACTGGTATATTGTTTAACCAGCAGAGGAACCGATGGAAAACTGAGATTAGATTTTGATTAGAGTGACTTTTAAAAAACTTTTGGAAGTGTTCCTATAGTAATGAGATGGGAATGGAATTCTAGATTTTGGCTGAATAGTTGGAGTGTAGCAAATCCCCCGCTGAAGTGTTACATTTAGAAATGAGTAGTAAGAGTTTATCTGTAGAGCTCAGGGTCCTAGAGAAAGCTGAAGTTACTCAGAGAGGAACAATTATTGGGTTTATGTATAAGATAATCATGAATAGATGCGAGTAACACAGGTAGTGAGATAATTCTAACTAGTCCAGTTCTTTAAGAGCCAGGCAAAGGTGCAGTTTGTGTTTGAGGTTAGCTACAAATTGTGCAGCCTTGGCATAACATTTTCTGGCATCCATTGCAGAGTGGCTTGAAATTTGGATAATACTGGACCAGAGAAAAGGAGAGTGAGGAAAAAAAAGAGACGAGGCAGTGTTTTCTTGCTGTGTTAGGTAGTGTTTACTCCTGTGATTCTTTTCACTTTATGTTGCACACAGTAGTCAAATGAATTTTGTATGAAGAATAAATTCCAGTTTGGTATTATTTGAGGAAATTATATGGAAATATGTATTTTTGGGTTGAAGGATGCTTGTAGGTAAAAAGGATGAGCTCAGTTAGTTTTGATGGGATTGAGAAATAGTAGCTGGTAGTTAGCCAAGTCTCTTTTGAGGTGAAGAGTTCTTTGTTGATTTTCTACAGGTTGTCAGAATCATGGGAATAACAGATAAGGGTGGAATCATCTATATACTGGACTGTAGAACTCATTTTGATAGCTGTGAAGATGTCATTAATGAATATGCCAAATAGTATGAGACCTAGGATGGAGCACTGAGGAATACCATTAGATACTGGAAGAAAGGATAAGAAATTGCTTTCCCATTTAAAAGACTGGTATCTATTTGAGAGACCATAGCAGAACCAAGCCAGGAAGGGGTTAATGAGTTTTAGGTAAGAAAGCTTCTGAAGAATTATGGGGTGGGAGATGGTGTCAAAGGTTTTGGTTAGGTTGAGAAAGAGAGCTAACACACTTACCTTCATTCCTGTGTATGATAACTGCATTAATAAAATTTAGGAGGGTAGTTGTGGTTCTGTGATGTGGACAGAAGCCATGCAGAGATGGGAAAATAAGTGCATTTGAGTGATGTAGTGAGTGAGCTGGGTATGTATACATTTTTCAAATACTTTGAATAATGGTGGCAGGATAGCAATCAGTCGGTAGTTTGAGTTTACTGCAGTTGCCATATTTGTGAAGGAGTAAAATGTAGTTTTTTTAAGTGGTAGGAGATAGAGGATTCTTTGATGGACTGATTTATTAGAATGGACACTGTGTAGGGTATTATGTCAGCAACAGGTTTTATGTATTCAGTAGGTAAGTTGTCAAGAGTGAGAGCAGTAGGTTTTACTTAAGAAGAAATATTTTATTATAATAGAGGTAGACACTGGTTGAAGAAGAATATATCATGAGGAAGGGGAGGAGTGAAAAGGTAAAAGGGATTAAATGGGAGCTGAAAAGAGAGACAATGTTAAGTAAGTTTTTCATAGGCTAGGATCATAGGAGATTACTTGGCTGCCAACCCACAGGTCACTTCAAGTCTAGCCTTTTTAGCACAATGTAGTACCATAGAAATGTTAGTTAATACTCTAGATTGCATTTAGTAATGGCTGCCCATGTCCAGGAAGGTTGTGGGCACTATTCCTGGTAAGAATGTATGTGTCAAATCCACTCCTCCAGATAGCTATTAAACAGTGTCATAGAGATGCTCTGTTTCACATGAATAGGTAGCCAATTCCAAATTTGCCGCAGTCACTGGGAGATAAATCTGTCCATCCAGGATGCTGTATTTAAGTCGCAGGACATATTTAAGTCCCTGGAACAGGTAGCCCAAGTCCGATTTGATTTTCAGATATGCAGCAAGTTCATTAGGTTTGGGTCTGCGATTGCTCTTAAGCCAGGCAATAGTCTCCCCTAAGAAGTCTATATGATACAGAGTATAGTGACAGGGACTTTAGTCAGTCTGTGAATGGCACATGCTAGAGTCCCTTGAAAACCTCTAAGGTCTCTCCAGTTGCTGCAGGTGCTTTGTATGGTACATGCCGAATGGGGTGTTATATTCAATTATGGGCTGGATTAGTACTGAGTATAGAGGGATTATAACCATCTTTGGGCTCAGGGAGATGCCTTTACTAATCAAGTGTACGTAGAAAGCCTTTCTTACTACAGCAGACACGTGGTAGTCGAAGTTAAGGTTGCAGTTAACTTATGGTCCCAGGTCTCATGCCACTGCGTGGGTTCATAGGGTATTGTTGTTGATTTGACAGTATGAGGGGTATTATTTGTGCCAAAGGGAATGATGATTCCTTTCTTTGCATTCAGTTTGAGACTGTGACTAAGGCACTAGTTGTTGGTCTGCATAAGATCTTCCTGGAGTATACTGACATAATTTGGGGATTCAATAATTGCATCCAGTTTGCATAGTTTTGACTGAACTTCTGAGAAGTATATACCAGACAGTAGGGGTTTCAGCACTGACCCCTGTGGCACCATGCTTGTAACAGGTCTGCTGTTTGAGTGGAGTCACCCACATTGATAGTGTGTGTCTGGTTTGTGAGCCAGTTGGAAACCCATCTTACAATGAAGAGGTTTGCATCCAGTTTGCTAAGTTTATCAGTAATGCCTGAGTGTGGGATTGTGTTCAAAGCATTTGCCAAGTCAAGGTTTGCTGTGTACACAGATTTGCCCTCATTGGTGGCCTTGGTCACATTTTTGAAAAATCCATCAGATTTAATAGGCAGGATCTGCCCATGGGGAAGCTAAATTGGGTAGGATCCAGAGTTTGGAGGTCACCTATGCCTTTATTTATGAGGTCCATAATGATATGTTCCATGCCTTTACAGATGAGGCTGGTTATGCTTATAGGTCTGTAATTACCTGGGTCTGTTGCTAGGACACCTTTGTAGAGGGGAATAACTGTTGCTGTTCTCCATTCTGCAGGAACAAAGCCTGTAGTTAGACTACAATTGAAAAGGGCATTTAGTGATGATGCTAGTTCATGTTTTAGCTGGTTTAGAAGACTGCCTGGGATGCTGTCTCATCCCAAGAGTCTGTATTTTTTGCCCTGGACAACACTTTGATGGCCTGTTCTTCAGATATGTGAGGTGGGAGACAGCTTGGTGGAAGGTTTGTGATAGGTTTAGAGGGGATAAGGGAGTGACATTTTCACCACACCTATCTGCTAGCAGGTTTGCTATCTCTGTGGGGTCAGTGTGTGTGATATCATTGGTCACTAGTTCTGCACATGCTTGGGTCCTACCTTTTAGGCTATGTATGTAGCTGTAAAAGGCCTTATGGTTATCCTTGGCTGTACTTGCTATGTTTTTCTCAAAGAAGCTCTTAGAGGATATGACAAGTTGTCTTATTTGTCATTTGAGGCTGAGAAGGGTGCTTTTCCATTGTTGGGGGTCTCACCATTCATTTCATGGACAGCAACTTTTTGCATCTATTGTAAAGTTTGTTGATGCTGGATGTCCACCATGGTGGCTTGTTTTTACTTGGGGCTCTGGCTTTGATTCTTTCTATTGCAGTGAGTCTATACACTTATGCAAGTGATTGTACAAGGCTGTAGATTAAGCTTCGATATAGTTAATATACCTTTACCTAGGAGATATAGTTTGTTTTGGTGAAGTTTTTTAGTCTGATTTCACCAATTGTGAGTTCTGATGTTAGTGTCAGCTCAAAGATGACTGTTTAGTGGTCAGGTTTAACTAATGAGGGTCTGACAGTTGTAGTACTACATCCGTTTAACATGTTAGCGAGTGCCAGATCTAGTATATTTGTTCCTGTTGTTGGGGTATGAACAATTTGTTCCAGGGCATTTGAGTTAACAAAGTCAAGGAACTTTTATGCCAGCGAGTTATGGCTACCATAGGTTTCCCATTTGATGGTGGGATCATTGAAATCCCCATAACCAGAATGTTTGGTAATATTTGGATTATCTCCAGTTTAGTCAATAAGCTTCGTGCATGCCAAGACCCATGGAGGGGAATCTATAACTGGCTATGACTTGAATGGGGGTCTTATTCCCCATAACCTGAACTTGGAGTAACTCCATAGAGCTGTCCAGTATAATTAGATGGGAGGTGAACTCATCTCTAATATAGATAGAAACGCTGCCTCCTTTGGTTCTCTCACATTCATTTTGCAGATTGATGTTGTAGAAGGCATTGTAGCCTTGCACGGTTGGGTTACTCTCTGAGGCCTTGAACCAGGTTTCTGTGACTGCACAAACATCTACATCTTCCAGTGACGGAAGTGCTTCCAGGGTGTGCAGCTCACATTTAGCACCATGACCCTTATTTTGTTATGATTGGCAAATTTCACATTGGTAAGTTTGTTTTTGAGACCTTGCCTAAAAAAGGCACTATGGGGAGGCAAGAGCCTTTGCCAGTAGCAAAAAGCTTAGGGAAGCCAGGTAAAAACCATCTCTGGCAAAGCAGCAATATGTGTTAACCTTGGCTTCCCAGGCTGACAAGAAAATTGGTTATTGTGGGTGTGGGTTGAGTGGCACAGACTGGCATTAGAAGCTGATTTATAGAGGATTGTAAAGATTTTGGGTTTTTAAGATTTTTGCTCTGGATGTTGGTGTAATAATTTTTCTTGTCTGAGATGATAAGATATTTAGTTCAGTTTCTGAAGTGCCTGTAGTTTTGAGGATTGGGTTCTATTTAAGAATGCTTTTAGCTTTGTGGATTTGTACCTTTCTGTGCCAAGTCTATTTGTACAAAGTAATGTAAGAGAGTCAGCAGACTTGATGTTTTCTATGTGGCTATGGATAGATTAAGATCTGCTCTCACATGGAATTGATGAATAGTGAGCCACATTACTTAAATATAGGAAGGGGGTCTCAGCTGGATACAATTAATCTACAGGATGCCACAATAAGAGGATGTTATATGTGACTAGCTTGTTGTGACATGGTAGCTTAACAGCAAAACAAAAGTCATCAGTAACTAAATGTTTAAAGGAATAAAACCTTTAACAAAAGATATGACTAACATTGATAGCCATAATGATTATTATCATTGCTGTCTTGTTACATCATTAATATTGCTAATGACATTGGGCATACTATTATGTTTTGATGTATAATGATATTTTTTCTGCCTACTGATTGCATTCATTAATTCTTCATTCATGTATTGCTATCCATTAACTTTTCTATTCTTCTGATATATAATATGACAGTGGAAAAGTATTTGCAAAGGAAAGCATTATTTATCTTCTTGAATCCAAATAGTACATGAAAGCAAAAAGAGACTGCAACAGAGTACACAGGTCATACAATTCAAAATGTTCCACTAATTGGAGCAAAAGGACATCTTATCTATCTACTTCTAGTGGCACATGCTTACTTAGCAGTAGGAAAAGTTCCTTGATGCTCTGGCCAAGTTTGTCCTAGCAGTACAAATACCCCCCCCCCAAGTTTCCCCAGAAAAGATGCCACTAGCCCAGTGGGGCTTACCAGGTCAACAAAAGAATAAATAAATGTTGTGCATTTGCATGCAAATGACCTCCTACAGGATCGTATGCAGGTCATAATTGCAACATCATATTGATATCCGCTAGTCTCAGATGTGTAAGCTACAACTACACTTTGCATTCAGATATTTTTGTGACTATCACTGCAGCAATTCCCCATTCCTTGCTGAAACGTAGCTCAGCATACAGACATGAGTAGCTTAGCAACACTACAGTGAAAAAAAAATCAAATGCTCATTAGGAAAACTCCTAGTGATAGTAGAATTCTCTGTGGTGAAGACAGCTCTGATACCACAACCCCTAATGATAGTAGCATTCTCTGTGGTGAAGACAACTGATACCACAACCGCACCTCACAAAATGATATTACTGAGCTCCTACTACTGGAAGATCTAACAGCACTCATTCTATTTATTTCTATAATATGGTAATGGTCTTAGAGCTATTGTTGTGCCTAATCCTTATTACTATAATATGGTAATGGCCTTAGCTGTATTGTTGTGCCTAATAAGTAAAACATTGTCATGAATTACTCTTAGGCTTTACAGTGAAGCACAGTGCAACTGGGAACAGCGAATTAGTAATGAAGAATACACCTTTCTAAGTAGCTATTGAGTACCTACCAATCGTTCTCTACTTAGTAAGATATAGTATAGCTTACTAAGCCACTGTTTGGACTGTGCTCTGTAGCACTATAATGTTTCATGGTGGTTCTCCCTGTTAGAAGTATGTGCAGCACATCATTGTACACTGTGCTCTCCCGTGACCTTTTATAAAAGACTATCAGCTTCTGTGTGCTGTTTTTCACTGCCACAATCAATGCCCATGAATCACAGCAATGAATAATGGTATAGTAATCTAGTGGTACAGATTACTTTTATACCAGATCACACTATAGTTATGAAGACACTGGCCTGCCATCAGTGGTGTTTCCCATGCATCCATAGACATCCACACATGTAAATGTTTCTGCGCTTTTGGTTTTACTACTTTGCTGGCTGTCATTTTCATTGTACCCCTATGGATAACTGGCTGTTGCTGAAGCATGCTTCATTCACTGTTGCTTCGATCAGCCATGACTTATCTGTAAAAGATTTCTCTCTCTTCATGAGATTTTTTTCAGGAGTATTCAAAGAGCTGCTGTATAACCTATTCACCATTACACACCATGAAATAGATTTATGAGTAACTAAGCATGACTAGTCTGAAACGGTGGTCACTGAATGAGTAGGCATTCAATGCAATATATCACATCCTCTCCTGTGTTAGCTATGAGAAATAAAGTGAAGAAAATGAGATTCATGGGCGCACACCATTCAAGCTACATGGTCCATTTTTGAGGATTCTTGCAATATTTTGCTATTACTTGTTGGAACACTGTTTTGGTAAGGGCTGTTGTGAAGTCATCTTGTTGACATGTTAGCAAGGGAGCTGTTAGTGTAAAACTATTGATCAAAGCCAGGTAAAATGTGGGTATCAGGAGACAGCATAATTGCTGGGTCAGTGGCAGGGATGGAAAACGAGACTAAGGATCCTGAAAAGTTGCTCTTGGTGAAAGAATCAGGAAGAGGTGTCAATTGTTAGGTGATGACAGTAGTCTGGGGGATATCCGCCACCAGCAGACCCACTGAGGAAATAAATGGTATCCCACATCACACTTAGGATTGATGAGGAGGCTGCCTTGGGAATACTGATCAGACATGACATTGGAGAAGGTAGAGGTATGTATTTTGATAATACCCAGGATACACACAGTTGATGGAAGACATGGATACATTTTAAAGTGGGTACGGGATTTGGAATGGTGCAGTCCTTACCAGTCTGCAGATGGAGTAGACACGTCTAAACAGAATGACTGTTTTCTGGCTTTTTCTGCACTAAATATTGACAGTAGGACTGACAATACAAAGAAAACAAAATGGCTAAAAAACACAAATTACTACTGCTACAGATGCCTAGGAGTAATTTTCAAATGTTTTCAACAGTTACAGGAAGAGTCTGCAGACTCTGGGATGATCACATTTCTAGGATGATGATTTTTTCATGTCCTTGTTGTAAAGGATTTGTGCCAGTTTTAAGTCCTCATCCATGTTTTCTACTAATAGTATAACATAGTCAATCAGATGAATAACTAATTTTGTTTTTCATGAATTTAACACGTCTAAGATGCTTTTGGGCACACCTCCAATAATGTTGCTGATAAAAGTAATAGCACTGGTTGATGATTTACTACACTTCCAAGAGAAAAATGACTGCCCATACATTAACAGGTAACACTGACACATAGGGACATGTTTGTTTGTGTATTTTTCTTTCTTTTTTCAGACCTATTTCTCTATGTGAAAAATGTAACAAACAACATGAAGAAAACATGCTTGCCACAATAGCTTTCAGCTTATCATTATATAAGTCAGTTTCTGGAAAAAAAATGCACAGCCATTGAACTGTGACTCCTCCACAACCTCTCTCTCTCTCT
The DNA here is from genome assembly GCF_019279795.1 of Protopterus annectens. NCBI lineage: Eukaryota > Metazoa > Chordata > Ceratodontiformes > Protopteridae > Protopterus > Protopterus annectens. The sequence continues at coordinate 133,873,567 of NC_056729.1, forward strand.
CTCTCTCTCTCTCTCTCTGCACACACACACACACACACACACACACACACACACACACACACACACACAATTTTACCAAAAGGATGAGCTGTACCATTTGTTTAAATATTTGTACCATTTTCACATGTCTTCCATTTGTGTTTATGTTTACATGTTTTGCTATGTTTCCAACTGCCATAATGTCTTAATTTACCTGTGAATGTTTACTACTGGATTTGCACTGCAATTCTAACCTTTTTACTGTTTCTGTGTTTGTCCCTGCTGTATCAAATAACTAAATATACATCCTTTTGTAAATAGACATCCTTCTCTAAGATAAACTACTTGCTGTCTGCAGACAGTCAACATATTTAAATTGTATGGTCTGTGTATGTTTGGGATACCTTGGATGAAAATAACATTCCTGGTTAACAGCTTTTTGCATTTCTGGAAATGTTTAAAACCAGTACCTCTGGCAAATAGTTTGAAATAAAACTGATGAACATAGCACTGTGACCTCAATGCATCTGGAATATTTTACGTTTATGAAACACATACCATGAGAAAGGAAACAACATGAATTATGTCACAAAATGTAGCCCTGGTATTTCTGGACATAAATATTCCAACTGAAGAAATAAGAACATCTTACCATACAGTGCAACTACAAAAACAAAGCATTCAGTAAACTCATGACCTATCACTGGATATGTAAGTCAAACTCTCAGTGGGTACTTCTATTAAATGACTTTACACACTTTACAAATTGTGTTTTTATTGGGTTATTACATAAATTTCATAGTGTATATGCTAGTTCTGCTGTTAAGTATATAGTTGTAAGTCTTAACTTTTGGTCAGAAGTTAAAGAGACATTTCAATAATGTAACATTAAAAATATGCCTGGACATCACTTTCTGAGAGTTGTTCAAATGTGGACTGTTAAATTTCTATTTCAGAAACTTTTTATTAGATTTTTGTAAAAGAAAAAAAATGGATGGTTAAGATGGGGCAACAAGTTAAAATGAAGGGATAAGAAAACACAATATATCTGTTCAGAAAGAGAAATATAAGCTTTTTTTTTTTTTTTTTTTTTTGCAGTGTTGAAGAAGTTCTGCTGTAAGCATGTTCTATAATGAATAGTTTGATAAGAAAGACGGTCTTAAATATAGAAGCAGATCACTATATATATATATATATATATATATATATATATGTGTGTGTGTGTGTGTGTGTGTGTGTGTGTGTGTGTGTGTGTGTGTCAGTCAGATTGTGCATGAGTATATCAGGACTTACCCAAGGTCAGTACGGTTTGATCATGAGGGTGAAGCTCGAGTGATTAAAGAAAGCCAACCATGGATAAAGCCTGATATACCTACAGACAGGAGTGGATTATTGCTTTTATACAATGATGTTATTTAAGAAAAAAATTGTTTTCCTTTCTTAAATAATGTCTTTGTACAACAGCACTTAACTCTTCTTCCATGTTGTCTTCTGTGGGCTGATGTACTGCACATATGTATGGGACTTGCGTTCTCACATTTGCACAGTACATCAGTGCAGTTCAGCAGAGGCAATGGAGAAAAGGGAATCTCCATTGCTGTTTTGTTTTATTTTAATGTTTAAAAAGTCAGGATTTTATGCTGAACACAAGCGAAATACACAGAAATCAGGTATGTTTCTGTTTATTCAGTTTTGCAGAACATACCTGATTTTTCTCAAGTTTTGCTGTCCCCCAGCATATGCCAATAGAAAGTCTGGTATATGCTTGTTTTAAAACGGACATATTGGTTGAGCTGTTAAATCAGAGTGCACATTTCTGAATATTAATTACCAGTGTATAAACCACTATAATTATGGTAATGAACACATGTTATTGAACGTTGTCAATGTAGATTGGAGATATATGCACAGTTAAATTGTTTTTTTCACAAATTCTTGCAATATAGGAAAACATAAAAATAGAAACAAATCTGTCTTAAAAGCATAGATGTTTTAAACGCAAATAATTTAGGTTCTTTTAAATAAACATTAGGTGAACATAAGCAGCAAAAAAAGTGAAATCAGGGATAGCATTTTATAATTTGTGGATGCCAGCCCTTTATCAATTTTTCTGATGGAACTAAGACATCACATTGAATCTGTCTTAGCTGATGTCTGAACTGAAGTAGCTAGTTCTGGGAAGTATAACTTAAAAGAAAAAGATTAATACATGACCAAGTCTCACATTTTTTAAGTAGTTCTCTATAATCCCCTCACCTTCATAAAGAAAATTCTACTAATACAGAGGAAAGTCTTTGACTGCACCAAAGCTGGTATTGTGAGTTGCAGGATGAAACTGTCATACCAAATTCTGATCCCTGCTCAGAATGAAAAAGAGAAGAATAAATCGTAAAATATATGAGCGAAAAAGAGGTAAGTGAAAATGACAAGCCTTCTGATTATGAGGGTAAACATTAGTGTCAACAGTCAAATAAGAATGTAATATTGGGTAAATGTTAAATATAATATAAAGATGGAGAAAATAGGGTTATGTGGAGGTTTTGGGATACAACATAGCAGATTGCTCGCAGTGAATCTGGAAGGAAATAATATGGTAGATTTCTTCATAGTGGCAAGAGGACAGAAATAAATGACATTGTGGGTATATTTAATATGTCAAATTAAGATATTATAAGTATTTTCTCTGTGCCAGATAGATGGAGAAGCTGGGACACAAAGCAACAATTCTATGTAAAGAAATCTTGTAAATAACTATGGTAGTATAACTTGTTGAGAAGACTGCAAATAAAGAAAACACACTACAACAGAGAGAGAGAGATCTGCTGAATAAAGTTAAGAACCAAGGAGAATGTGGCTATAAATAGGGTAAGGAGTCAATGACGACACAACTATGCCTTGAGGAAAAAAAAAAACAAAGTATTATGGTGGCACAGAAACTAAGAAGTTGTCACTCATCATAGAGTATTGACCAAGTGATTGAATTAGGGATGATAGAGTCTCAGCTGCTATGAGCATTAACCTGCATCTTGGCTGATGGACATTATGTATTTAATTCACTGAGTTATACTGATGAAGTGAATATGGAAAGTTTATTTTCTTTTATTTAAAGGGGGAATGAAGAGGGAGGTGAAAAAATACCATTGGCAATGGCTGGGAGCTACAGCAGGGGAAACTGGATGAAAGAACAAAATACTGCTACAGATTGTTCAAATTGTTTACTTAATATGTGAGGGCTAGGAACAGGACCAATTATAAAGTTAGCTGAATATAAGAATGACAAAAAGGATGGGAGGAAGTGAAGCAAGTGTGGGATGCCCAGAGTAGGGGAAGCAGCAGAAGAGAAAGGTAAATTTGTAGTGAGTGGATTACTGCAGAGAAAGGATCAAGGAATTGTGATTATTAACCAGGAATATTAACAGGTTAACTAACTCACTGAAGAAGGAGAGTCATAAGATTTTTTAAACAGAAGGGGATAGGCCTTGTATTGTTACCGGAGGCAGACATAAGCATAGAGGAACATGCCAGCCTCGCCCGTAGAGGACACAGGGTGTTAGCAGAGAGAAGTTATACAGGAAGAAGAAAAGGAGTAGCAGTGATATTAGCAGATCACCGCTTGGAGTTAGTGAAAGATGTTTATTGGAAGTGAAGTAAGAGGTCTTGGAAAATAGAGAGGATGTTTCAGAGTGCATACGTTACCTTTAATTTCACTGTATCTTCCTTCATAAACTAAATATAGGTTGGTGAGAGAACTGATATTACAAATAATTCATATTCAAGTGGATATTCAGTTAATAAAAGAGGAGGGTTGGAATATGTTCTTCACAGAAGTGTTACGTAACAGAAAGGGAGTTCAGAATACAAGGGCAGAAAAAAACCCATCAAATTTTGCTTGAAAATACTTGGACTGGTGAAGTCTAGAGAGATAGTGGGGGAATGCACAAGAAATGAAGGTTGCAAATTTTAGAGCCACAAATGGCTATAAACGCTTTGTGTCATTTGAGCAGATCTGAATGATCAAATCGATAAAGGTGGGCCTTGTATAACTTTCAGACAATACTTGTATGGCATTTGATTTAAAGGTAGGATGACCCCTTTGTGTGCATGGAGGTTGCCTGGATATTTATTGGAAAAGGAAGATTATGAAAAACAGGATTTAATCTGAAGAAGAAGATTTAACTACTGAAGGGAATCTCAGCAGTTAAGAAGGATAACATGAAAAGGGAACAAAAGCATCTGGGTGTTCAACAAATGCAGCACTGGATGTTAGAGAAAGGATGAAGAAGTGGAGATATGGAAACCATGTGACATCTACAAGTTCATAGGCAGGAATTATCACATGAGGAGGAGGAGGTGAGTTATACTATCTGAAGTCATGGCTCCATTTAACAGGGGATGAATGAATTTTGGCCAGAGATTTGAAAATATGGAGTTAAATTATAATAACACCATGTGGGCTGTAAGGCATTTGTGGCTAAATTGCATAAACAAAAATTTGAAAGGGGTCTATCATTTGAAAAAGAATGGCATGCAGATGGTAACATATTCTAAGCAGTACATAAATACATACATAAAGGGTATGATACTGCGTTATATAGTTGGACTCTTATATAGAAGATAGGAAAGAGATTTTTTTTTACAAAGACTTCCCTTCACAAGGACTAATAGGAAGTCACTGGATAACTTCTGTAAAAATGTACTATGGCTTCCTATTGAAATGTTGCCACTCTTAAAGCTGAGGGCTGACAGACTAAAAAAACAAAAAACAAAAACATAAATCCATGAAAAGAGCGAATCTTAAACACACACCCCACACTACCTGAACTTATATATACTGAGATCACTATACCTCAGACAAAAGGTAATATTCCAAGGAATGGCAATCTCAGGCTTAGTATATGTATGTCTGTTTTTGTAGCCATTCAGTCCGCTTGTTTTGCGATTTGCTATAGCATGACTCAACATTTCAAATGGTTGCCACATAACATTGCAAGAGACAAATTAGACAATCGATAAATTAAAGTCAGTAAACTCTCCAGGAACGGGCAGTTTTCCTAATGGGGTATAGATATTTGGGGGAGAAAGCTTAGTTGGCATTTGTTCTCAATTGTTCATTCAGACACTAACAGAAGGTAGACAAACAAAAACATGGCTAGATGAGATGAAAGTGGTACTGCTGAAGGAGGGGAGGATCTATGTTCACCTAGTGCATATCACCTTCATAACATTTTACACCACTGCTGTAAAGATTTTGCAACAATGTTGGCAGGTATTAGACTGCAGACTGTCACAAAACAAGTTGTGGATTCTCATCAGCATAGCTTTGGGGAAGGTATGTGCACATTTTTAGCTTGTTAATAAAAGAAGTTGCAAATAAATGGGGAAAGCAACTGGCAGTGCTCTGATTAGATGGCAAGGCTTTTCATAGTGCAGATTAGGAGTATCAATTCACAGTGCTAGAGGACATGGGATTCTTTGTTAACTTTCAGCAACTTATTCGGGAAATGTTGATGGGGTCACAGTGAGATTAAAAGTGTAAAGATGATTATCATACACTTCAAAATTATAAATAGCCACCAGAAAAGGCTGCCTACTTCCCCACTTTTATTTGCACTTTATCTAGAACCCTCACATATTGCGTTGAGGCAATCATTGGTAAGGGACTGTAGGTGAGGAAGGATAAATCTCAAAGTGATGTTATATCTGGATACTATGACAATAAAACTGTCTAATCCAGGGAATGACATGAATAAATTATTTAAAATCTTATAAGAATTGGAGATTTAACTGAGTACAAGGCAAATGAAGAGAAGACATGAGCTTTAAGAGTTAATCTTTTAGGTGGCAGGCAAGTGGTAGACAAGAATCCTCAATGTTGGGACATTGAACAGTTGAAATATCTATGAGTGTGGTTAAGAAGGACTCGTGAACAGATAATGCAAAATTCATATAAAAAGCCTTACAGAAATGCAGGTATACGTATGAAAATGAAAATAACTAGATGTAGGAAGGGACAAAATGTACATGCTTGTTGCTGATATGTACTACCAAATATGTTATACTTAAGAGCAGTCATTTTGGTCACCATCAAATAAGATAATAGATGTAATGTCAGAGACTGGATGAAGGATTTTTTATGAGCAGAAGACAGGCCAAGAGGAAAAAAAAGACAGTAGTGATGGCCAGAAAGAAGTGGGGATTGTAAGTGAAATATTTAGATATCTTAAGGTAAGCTATGGATTAAGAGAATGAGGGACTCATGAAATCGCAGCAGATGTGTGGAGAGAAGAACATTTGGTTTAGATAAATAGTGATTTTGAAGTGATGTGGTCAAATGCTTCACAGCCATTAAGTGCTCCTATATTGCATTCCTTGAGTGGGGGTGAATAAGTAAGATATTTCAAAATAAGTGGTTAAAGAATTGAAGGCAAGAAGCATGAGACACAGGGCAAAATATTCATCAGCCAGTAGAAGGAAGAGGCTGAACACTGAGATTAATTACTGGGACCACACAGTAATAGGGGATAGACTGCTGAGTAATAGGGGATAGACATGATAGACTGCTGAGTCATAAGGGATAGACTACTGAGTAATAGGGGATAGACGGAATAGACTGCTAAGTAATAGGGGATAGACTGCTGAGTAATAGAGGATAGACAGAATAGACTGCTGAGTAATAGGGGATAGACTGCTGAGTAATAGGGGATAGATGGGATAGACTGCTGAGTAATAGGGGATAGACTGTTGAGATGAAAGGAAGCCCAGCTAATATTTACATTACTTAAGGTTTCATTTCTAGTATAAAACTTCTTCCTGCTCCAAGTTGAAATGGGTAATTGGGACAGTGGCATCCCGGAAAGCTGGCCAGGTATCCTGGAATAAGTTGTGGAGTTGTAAACAATACAGAAAGTAGAGTGGTAAGCAATTTCAAAATTATACAAGTTATTAATAGAGGAACAGCTGCATTCCAATAAATTAAGGAATAAATGGGGACAACTGACAAATCAAGAACTGAGAGGAAAGCAATGGGACAGAATCTGTCAAATAAAGTGAACACTAAAGTTCTAGAAAATTCAGAATATTTGCATGGATGTGCTTACATAAATACATAGACGTACCAGCTAAACTTTACAATTTGTTCTCAATGCAGGAAAGTAACTGTTGGGGATGTGAGATGTGGAAAGTGAGTAAATAGAAGTAAATATTCTGGACCTATGTATAACAAAACTTTAGTAGGAACTTGGTGGAACTGGTAGGAAAAACGAGTGGGAGGCATCTTTCTTAACTGAAGATTGTTACTTCCTGGAGGCTTGTGCTGAGTACGGGGAAATCAGCATTTGTGGGAACTGGATTGAACAATTATCATATTGGCTAAGAAGACAGTAATGAAAACATGGAAGAGGTCAAATCTCCTACAACAGGGGAAGTTAGGGCATTGGTGGAAGAAATGAGAAAGCAGGAGGAGAGTTAAGGAAAATGAAAGAACCAAAGGTCCAGAAATAGACTAACTTGTTTTGGTGAATGTAGATGTCTGTAAATAATGTATATCATTGTTATGCACTGATGAAGTGGAATAAAACTAATGGATAAGGACTTTAAAGGTTAGGATGGGAGAATGGACATGATTGCTGTCAGTTAACCTATATCTGTCCTTGTATTCTAACTCTTTACAATTTATTAGTATTTGTTTCATTATGGTACTGTATTAAATATGTGTTATGGAGGTTTTAGGAAGAAAAAGAGTGGAAACTGAAGAACTGTACACCACAAGGTGTTCCTAAGACTATATAAGGGTAAAATAGGATCATATATGTAAAGACAAACAGTTTAGAAAAGTTTTATAACTGTCTTTAGTGTACACAATTTGCCATTGTTCTGAGTTTGTTTCAGGCTATACAAAATAAGAAGTAAGGAAGGGAGACATACTGCAAATATGAATGACAGATACACATACTTTGTCCCGGTCCCCTTCAATAAAACACCACACTGAATGACATTTGACATCCTTTATTAAACTTCTATAACATGGCTTTGATAACCAATATTATTAATTACAACTGAACTACAGCTGATTTTAATCACAGCATAAACATCCCTGTAATGTTAATCAGGACAGCATGACTTTACTCATCCTGACCCAGTAAGCAGCGTCCATACCTCTACTCACTTACTTTAGTTATGAAGCAGCGTCCAACAACTCACTTCATATACTATTTACTGAATTACCCCTCCAACCAAATAATCAGTGTCTTTACCTCCACTCATGTATACTTACTACTTATTGCCTCCAGCTGCTCACTTTCCTTTCCCAACTTATTGAAATTAACATCTACACACCAGAGGGGGAACAGAAGAGGGCAAATCTGTCTCTGTTCTCTGCCCACCAGCCTGGCCAGGCTGTTCCCCCTCACTTACCAACATTTCCAACAACCTAACCACTAAGGCAGACATCATTCGGTGAAACCATCCACTGTAGACCAAACTGGATCCCCGTCAACCAAAACCGTGTCATATAATTAGCAAAAACACCAGTTGACTAAAATGGTTAAAATAATCTAATAATCCTCCCTGCTATCCAAACCACCAAAGCAACCCCCTGAAATTATACCCCCTACCCCAACACCTCCGGTCACATTTGTAACAAATGCAAATTCCAGTGAACCCCTTTTTCTCCTTACAATGCTCTGTCCAACCCTTCACTTAACCATAAAAGGGAACCTGATCACATACAACGTTCTGACTACCAGCCCCCCAGATTCCATATCCAATTAAAGTAGCACTGGCCACTGAGCTACCTCTCTGCTTAACCTTTCCACAGAAAGGTCAACCCAACTACCATACCCCCCAAAATCCAATCCATAATAACCATATTGAGACCCCACCATACCTGTGGACAATTCCAAACTCCCCCTAAACAACCCCTTCTACTCCCTCTACTATGCCCTTAACTCACCTCAGCCTCACTTGCCTCCATACTACTTCCTACTTTAAGAAGCCTGACATTGCTTAATGAGCACCTAACCATAGTTCACCTGAGCCCTTCTTATTCACCACTCCAGCCAAGCAGCATCCATCACCTTCAGGTCACAGATTGATGTGACTCTACACACATCCTTTTGCGACCTCACTGCCCATCAGTCCAGCTACTGGTACAATGTTCACTATGCGCTCATCCCTCATTGATCTAAAGAAAATAAACTGTTAATGCACAGCCATAAACCAAAATCTTAACATTGAGTGCTATCAAGGGGACCCACTGCCATATTCCTCCCTCAACTCTTTCCAATATAAGAGTAAGTTACAGCTCCCCTTCTACTCTCTCCCCCTTTTTTATATAGACTGCTTAACCTTCCAGTTGAAGCAGTTAATATGCCATAATAAGCCATTAGTATATGTACTGCATTCTGCTCATCTGCTCCCCCGTAACTTGCAAGCAATGACACAAGTGAAAAGCTCTAAAAACACACATACCTCTCAGCCTCCTAGCCCAGGTAATGTGGATAAAGCCCATACTTCTCACCCTCTTAGAGCAATAAGTGTTCACAAGTCATAAATAAAAGAGGAGCCGAGGTATCCTCTGAATGGTATAAAGTGAGAAACTCAAATGTTTGTCTTTATTTTCTAATGGCAGTCTTTAATGCTTTGCCACTAATTGCCAAAAAACAAAACTCTATGAAAAACAAACCCTAATATGAAGCAAAATCTGAACATTGTATGAAAATCTCTACAGTTGATTGGTATGACAATGCCTCAGTATGACAGCTTTTAAGCCCCCCCCCACACTTGTGTACCCACTTTTTCCTTCCACTTGCTCTTTGTAATATTGCAGTTTCTTAGAGGGTATGAAAGCTGAAACACAAATGGCAGAAATCACTTTCTGAATGCAACTCTCCCTGATTTACCCTAAGCCCACCATGTTATGCAAACGACCCAAAACATTGAGCAGAAACCCCAGAGATGCTGCAGCTCATGTCAAAGTTGAACGATATGTACGTAACCCCAACTGTTACCCTACTGACACATCTGGTGCACCAACTGAATTACTCATGCACAGCCAATAAAATTATCTGCTGTGCATCACTCCTTGTATCAGCACATATCCTTTAATGCAATAAAACCATATCTGGGAAAAGTCAGAAGAATGGGAGAGGGAGTGACAAATCACAGATAATGACAGCATGAAAATATAGCTCCCCAAAACTAGAAAGCTGGTAGAGTAACAAAAGTGCACTCGAGTAACCCACAAGCGTGACCTCAACCTGGTCTGTGACATCAATAGGACTTATTAGAGGGACAGATTAGTGTCCCAGAGACTCCCCCATCTGTGAAATAGCTTCCCCCTCCACATTGGAGTACCTCATTATCCCTTTTCAAGCACAGACTGGTTAACTGGATGGGAAACAGAAAATACACCCCTGAGATTTAATGTGTCCCTGCTGGACTGGCTTCCCTCCATCCACTGTTTGAAAACTCTTTTGTCTTCTAAAAAATGCAGTCTCAAAGGAAATATAAAGTTTCTATTCTTGACGCTATCAAAATTCTAGGAAAGTATTTTAAATGGTTGTAATATTCTTTCTCTAAAAGCATGATGTAACACAGACACACGTATGCATGTGCGCCAACACACACACACACACACACACACACACACACACACACACACACACACACACACACACACACACACACACACACACACACACATATTGATAGCCTTATGAAACGTATCCTTTTTTCTCCAAGCTAGTTCATTCATAGCATTAGTTTTCGGTGAACTAGAATGTCCAGTAAGGTAACCACCCTTGTAAGCCATTTCTTTAACTAATTACACCATGTGAAAAGCAAACCCCACACACTGGGGCTGCGAGTGTCTCAGTTCATTCTAACTTTTTATTGAACTGGTTGCCCTGGTGCCTTGCTACCACTCCCATATGGCACGAAACCTGTCCTATCACCTCAAAGAACCATTCCAATGTCAGCGTCGCCTTTCACTGTTATACCCCTGCCATAGAAACTTATGTAACTGAAGTTTTAAAACTCAAAACAAAGAGTTTGGACATTCAGCTAAAAACTGAATAACAGAGGGTTAGACAGCAACACCCCCTGGCCTATACTTCAAACCCCTACCTTTCTTCCTCCCACCTACAGCAAACCTCACATTCAAACCTCGTGGTACAAGTATCTCCCCAGTGCTAGCCTAGCAATGTTCGTTTCAGCAATGCTTACTGCCGACTTTGTTATTTAGCAACTTCAATCCCCAAATCAGTGTAGCTATTTGTCAGAAGACCACAAACTTTAGGAGAAACACCACACATTTTAGCCCAGAGGTCATTCGCATCATAGCTCTCATAGTAAAAAGCTATAACACCATAAGTGGGATGTATGCAGGAACAGGAACAGGGAAAAAAAAAAACACTCAGCCGCCAACCAACTGACTGCTCTGCATCTGCACCTACTAACTGAGGGGCGATCACATTCGTAGCTCAAGCCACTGTCTTCTATCATGTCAGCATATCTACTAATTTCCACACAGGACTTTTAAAGATAATAGGAAAAAGAATGACATAATCTGAATCCATTTATAGAGCCTTCCAGAAGATTTAGCTTTTGAGTTCAAAACAGACACCTTTGAATAAAACTATAAGAAATATATATTCATAAAGCTTTTTTTTTTCTGTCATGCAAATCACACCAAAACCTCCCTCCCCCCAAACCTGTTAGTGCCACTGATGCAACAAATAGTCACAACATCAAGTTCATGCCCTGCATCTGAAGACAAACATCCAACCATCATGCAAATCCAGCTCTTGCATGGCAACGCTGCCACTTACCGTCTTCTTATACAAGCTGTGTTTCCTCTCCACCCCAACAACTTCCAAATCCCTAGCTAGAAATGTGCCTATCATGATATCTCAACATGGCCTCCACAAATAACTAAGAGATGCCATGAGCAGGGTCAGAGGGTTTGCATTTCTCCCCGAACCAGATGCTTATTATTGCCAGGTCATGTAGCATTTAACTGGTTAGTGGTCAGTGAAAGAGTAACCTTTACTCTGTGAAAATCTTGGGCAAGGTAGCTGGAATTGACATACATAGCCTTGTCTTCCAAAAAAGGGGTGTCTAGTGGCCAGCATTAAAAACAAATAAATAAATCTCAACTGCTGACAATACTACAGTTTTCCCATGACTAGCTCTTCCAAACGAGGGCCAAATAGGCCAGCCAGTCAACTCAAGGGAGAGATCGAGAGGGAAAAAAAAAACATGAGGCAGAACCTGGACACTCTGGAAAAATCTGGACAACTGAATGGCTTGCCCTGCACTGATAAGACAACTTCAGTCCGAGACTGGAAAGGAAGCAGTACTACTAATCAGAAACTGCACCAAACTGATGCCGACCAATTTGCAGCGATACAAATGCAAAGTTACCTTGTCTGTGCAGCACTAGCTGAAGTTCACAATCTAGACTCAGGCATAATTATCTTGCCTTAAGTGGTCCCTTGGCAGCCATCACCATACACAGCCTCAGAGTCAACAAACTCCACCATCGACACCTCTGCACCTGCCTCAACCCTCCAGCATCCACTTTTACTTTTTTTTTTTCTTCAACTTTCTGCCCTAACAGTTTTCACTCACTGAACTTGTGCTGTGAGCAACCGTTATTTGTGGGCATTATACAGACCATGAATGAAACGCAGGACCTGTCTTAACAACCAGGGTCTATTCACAAAATGCTCCAGCAGTAGGGGAGCAAGCCAAACCAACTGGAGAAAGACTTAGAAGCCACCAACCCCCAATGGCCATATTAAAAGCAACCATGGGCCACCACAAATGCTCTACATTACTGATCTAATACATACCATGCTGCAACTAACCCACAAGTAATACCTTGCTGCCAACACCAACAATGACTAGGACAAAGCCAACAACCGGCATACCTCTCCAAAATACCATAGGGGAGCACTAAGTTCCTAAAGTACCAAAACAATGTGAATGAAGCCATCCTACGGCGCTACTTATATTCGCCCTGCTGTCTTAAAAACCCTATAACCCATATGCTAAAGCAAAATACTCAAAAAATATATATTTATACTCTTTATATATATATATATATATATATATATATATATATATATATATATATATATATATATACAGTTCCCACAAGACCTACAGTACCTGTGCCCACTTCATACTACTAACCATTACTAACCGAAGGCCTACCTGTTGGGTCCTACTGGTCGTCCTGGACTTAGAATGTGGTCTTGCCTAAGCCCCTTAAGCCCTTCCCCACTCCTTACCTCATTTCCTAACAATCAACCCTCCTTCCATTTAACCCTTACATCCCCCACCCTCTTACCTCTCACTGATATATTTGTCTAACCCCTACTGAAGATGTCTCTGGACAAATTGTTTTGTTGCCAAACCTCATTTAGGGGATGACAAGCTGTGTATGCACTAGGTATTTGTATACTGTAAGCACTTGCTTGCTAAATACCAGGTGATATGTTTGTAGTAATGTCTGTGAGTAGATGGGCCAGCAGCCAGTGTATACACAGAAAGTGCACCATGCACAAGGAGTGCATGGTATGTAATTCATGAATGATTCTTTTGTAATAAACATTGCTTCAGTCGAAAAAAATTCTAGCATCCTGAACTAATGCCTTTTATTTGAATTCCATCTCAAAAGAAAAATACGTAGTTTGATAATAGAATTTATTTTTTTCCTCCAGGGCAAAGCTCTAACACCCCTAATCCCAGAGACACGGACTGCTATGTCTGGTTAATTAGTTTAATTAATTACAAGACTGCAGCACTTTGGGGGGAAGAGCAAGAAAAATTCATTCAGTTGGCACACACTGCTGTGAAATACATATTATACATTAAGCAGATGTCAGCTGAAAGTCCTGTTGCTTTCAATAAACTCTACTTACGAAAATTTGTCCAGGTCTCATTGACACTTTACAGAAACATACATTTCTAGGGTGAAGAAGGAAACTGGCCAAATGTTTTCAGAATATAAATATTGTCTTCAGAATATAAATATTGTCATGTCTGATGCTGATAGAGTAAATATATGCTGGACGTACATTTGAGTCCACCACTCTAACACTTATCAATTTAAGCTATAAGGGAAGGAAATGTGTGTCAATTTCCCTGGCAAATGAGTGAACAAAAATAAAATGGTAGTTTGACAGATCCTGTTTGCTCCATAAAGATGCAGTTTAGTAAACAGTTTTCATCACTACTCACTGCTGTTCTTGAAACAAGATAAGCAGAGAACTTTGCACAGAGGAACTGTTTAAGTAGTTATTAGACTTGCACTTCTGGTAGCGCTGTTTTTTTTTTTTTTAATAAAAGTGACTAGGCAGCAGCATGTAATCTGTCTTTACAACTGTGGAGTGCTACATAATAAATTGTGAGGAAAAGTACAACCAGTCTCTTTAAGTGTTTGATCTGAACACACCACATAAAAACAAATCTGCAGAAAAAAATAGCAAAGTATCAATACAGGTACAACACAATAGGGTTGTGAAGTAGTAATGACTATTAACCAGTTATGCAGTTGAGGTCAGCAAAGGCAAAGAAAACTTTTTCTTTTTTTTTTATCATGGAGAATGGCACTTCTGAAAGTAAGTCTGTAGCACCATTGCTCACTGTTACGGATATTTCTGCATATGTGTTCCTTTAGAACTAGGTTCAGGCAATAAAACCAAAGGCTAAGAGCTGCATGTAAAAACACTAGCATACTAGTCTGATGATTTAGACTAAACTCTTGACAACAGCAAAAACATTTAATTTCATTCCCTGCAGCCAGAAGACAAATTCAATAGTAAAGCAGTTATGTGATGGAATTTATGAAGTAAGTAATAAACTGTGTGTGTTTGCGTAAAGCACTAAAAACAGATTTGTTAATGGTATCTACAATAAATGCACAAGAGAAAGTTATTACTTGAATTAAATGAAATGTTTCCAAGATAATCTGAAATGGAGATTAGCATCAAAACAGCGGACAGGGCTAGTCAGTATTAGAATTAATAGAGAGTAGTACATGTTACAGCAGAATTTAAAGTAAGAATTGGTCAGATATTACTTACTTTATTTATTTATTAGCATTCATTTACTGAGCCCCTTTTCAATGAACGCCTGGGAGCTTTCACAAAATACATACATTAAATTTACAAAAGTTCAAAGACAGAGGAATAGAAGTCTAACCAAGACATTATTAATAAGTATAAATTAATTGTTATAAGACAAACAGCCCATGCTACAGAAATTAGTAGGTTTTCTTAACTATTAAAAGAGAAAAGAAAGAAAATATCTTGAATGGTAACATCTAAGAATTATTTCTCCACTTATATGCATTGTACAAGCTGCAGACATGGGCTTGAATATTCAACAACAATTCAAAGGAAAGAATGACAAGTGTAAGCAATCGACAGCAAGCAGGAAGAATAACTATAGTACAATGTATGGTATTAACACTGACTGCAAGAAGAGTAACTATAGTATAGTCCATGGTATTAACAATAACTGCAAGTAAGAAGAGTAACTATAGTATAGTCCATGGTATTAACACTAACTGCAAGTAAGAAGAGTAACTATAGTATAGTCTATGGTATTAAGACTGACTGCAAGTAAGAAGAGTAACTATAGTATAGTCTATGGTATTAACACTGACTGTAAGTAAGAAGAGTAACTATAGTATAGTCTATGGTATTAACACTGACTGCAAGTAAGAAGAGTAACTATAGTATAGTCTATGGTATTAACACTGACTGCAAGTAAGAAGAGTAACTATAGTATAGTCTATGGTATTAACACTGACTGCAAGTAAGAAGAGTAACTATAGTATAGTCTATGGTATTAATACCGACTGCAACTAAGAAGAGTAACTATAGTATAGTCTATGGTATTGACACTGACTGCAAGTAAGAAGAGTAACTATAGTACAATGTATGGTATTAACACTGACTACAAGTAAGAAGAGTAACTATAGTATAGTCTGTGGTATTAACACTGACTGCAAATAAGAAGAGTAACTATAGTATAGTCTATGATATTAACACTGACTGCAAGTAAGA
Source organism: Protopterus annectens (assembly GCF_019279795.1). Lineage (NCBI taxonomy): Eukaryota > Metazoa > Chordata > Ceratodontiformes > Protopteridae > Protopterus > Protopterus annectens. The sequence goes on from NC_056729.1 coordinate 133,889,625, forward strand.
AGAGTAATTATAGTATACTCTATGGTATTAACACTGACTGCAAGTAAGAAGAGTGACTATAGTATAGTCTATGGTATTAACACTGACTGCAAGTAAGAAGAGTAACTATAGTATAGTCTATCATATTAACACTGACTGCAAGTAAGAAGAGTAACTCTAGTATAGTCTATCATATTAACACTGACTGCAAGTAAGAAGAGTAACTATAGTATAGTCTATGATATTAATACTGACTGCAAGTAAGAAGAGTAACTATAGTATAGTCTATGGTATTAACACTGGCTGCAAGTAAGAAGAGTAACTATAGTATAGTCTATGATATTAACACTGACTGCAAGTAAGAAGAGTAACTATAGTATAGTCTATGGTATTAACACTGACTGCAAGTAAGAAGAGTAACTATAAAATAGTCAGTGTTATTAACACTGTCACCTGTGTTTAGGTGTATATACAACATTCACTGATCATTGACTTGGGCACTAAGAGGAAGTCACTGTTAAATGTTCAGTAGATACAGGGCTATTGATTTGTGAGATGGAAGAGAAGAATGTGAAGTATGGTAAAATGGAAGAAAACAGATGCAGCAGAAGTGTAGCTATGGCGGGCCAAAGGGGACATTTTTTTCCCTCCTCAGCTAAATGTATATATATATCTATATATCTATATATCTATATATATATATCTATATATATATATATATATATATATATATATATATATTTATATATATATTGATCTACCTTACAAGCTCGACACTTCACAAGACTGACATTTAGAATGACGAGACCACAAGAACGAAACCGCAAAAACACAAAAGTTCACATGCCCAACAAACCACAACCCTGACAGTTAACAAAACAAAAAGTTTGCTGTTCCACACAACACACACACAACACAAGCACACCAACAACCTAAAAACCTACACTGCACCTTACACACAACTATCTATGCACAAACCTTAACCCAAACCCTAACCCTAAGGTCCATCACTATCGCACACTTACCTTACCCGCACCCTAACCCTAAGGTCCATCACTATCGCACACTTACCTTACCCACAACCTAACCCTAACTCACTTAGTCTGCCCCAACCCTCAAGTCCCTCACTATCACACACTTACCTTACCTGCACCCTAACCCTAACTCACTTAATCCGCCCCTAACCCTCAAGTCCCTCACTATCGCACACTTACCTTACCCGCACCCTAACCCTAAGTCCCTCACTATCGCACACTCACCTTACCCGCACCCTAACCCTAAATCCCTCACTATCGCATTCTTACCGAGTCACGCTCACACGTTTCCCATGTCAGTGTTTTCGCTGTCAGGATTACAAGTTGTTGGTTATCTGCTCCATCGGTCTTGTGGTCTCGTCATTCTAAATGTCAATCTTGTGAAGTGTCGAGCTTCTAAGGTAGATCTATATATATATATATATATATATATATATATATATATATATATATATATATATATATATATATATAGATATATATATAGATATATATATATATATATATATATATATATATATATATATATATATATATATGTGTCTGTGTGTATATATATATATATATATATATATATATATATATATATATATATATATATATATATATATATATATATATATATATATATATATATATATATATATATATATATATATATATATATATATATATATATATATGCCGATCTACTTTCAAATAAAGAAAGACCAGAATCCCAAATGTTATTTTCGTGAGATGAAAATAATGAAACTTAAAATCCCAATCCAAAAAATTTTTCCCAGGGCAAGTAAACACTTGACCAAAACTACATAGTGCATACCGAACCATCTGAAATTCACCCCCAAACTATGTATACCAACTCCAGGATCGCACTACATTGGGGAAAAGGACATATTTCCTCACAATGGCAAGTGTTTACTTGCCCTAGGAAAAAATCTGTGGTTCAGGATTTTAACCTTCATTATTTTCGTCTTGCGAAAATAATGTTCAGGATTCTGGTCGTTTGATATTTGAAAAGGAATCCATATGTGTGTATATTTGTGTATATATATATATATATATATATATATATATATATATATATATATATATATATATATATATATATATATATATATATATATATATATATACATATATATACATATATATATATATATATATATATATATATATATATATATATATATATATATATATATATATATATATATATATATAAATGTATTTACTTATATACACATTCATTAGTCTGGCTGCTTTGTGATCTAATATGATCTGGATCTGGACTCAGTTATGCGCTGCAGCTGTTAACAGGAGCTGCTTGTTAAGCACAATGGCCTGGCTACATGCTTCGAGCATGTAATATAAGTAGTGCTGCTTTGGCTGTGAATGCAGATGTGGCATTTCTGAATACCCAGAAAAGGCTTGTCTTGGTATAATATTTTTCTTTTGTTGTGTATGTTATGTACCTTCCGTTTCCTAAAGAATAAAGGAAAATCTGTTGGAAGGATTGAAAATAGTGGTGCACCTACCTGATTAGATTGTCACTGGAAAGGCAAAAGAAAAATCATGAGCTCACACATAGTCCTATCAAGACTGCAGAGTGGAGGTGCAATAGTTAAAAAAATGTGAGTTTCATGAGGGTGGGGGATTGGTCATTGTGAAAATTAGCATTGGGTTTACTGTTAAAGTAATGGCCGACAATCAGTGAAATGTAATAGTGATAGACAGCAGTGGCAACACTCTTTGTTGAGGTCCCCCAAGGTCACCTTGACCTAGGTTCATTGTTGGCTGTCATTTTCAAATTAAGGGGGAAACAAGTTAGGATTATATCATGAAATAGACAGGTATCTCAAGCCAAATTAAAAGAACAAAAGTGATTAGTAAGTAAGAAGGTAGCAAACCTGACTTTTTTGCAAGAAAACATTATCAGCTAGACAATCAATTAAACTTTCAGAAATGTGATTTTAAGTAATAGCTGTAGGTTGTTAAAGAGGAGGTGGCAAGAGGAAGTAGCTATAATGGTCAACAAATCTTTTCATTAGATCTACATAAAAATGTCTCAGAGTGGGGAATTGGTCAATTGTCTGTTTTATAGTGCAAGGTACAGTGATAGTTTTTGGCTGCTTTATTGACCTTGTAGTGATGATAATAGGCATTTCAAAGAAGCCTAGCTGGGTGTGTAGAATGTTAAGTGATAGGGAGGCAGGATCAGAGTTGGTGGGGGGACTTTAATTTTGTTTTGATGTTTGCTCCGACAGGCTTTACTGGGTTACAAAAAGCTATACTACATATCAGGCATTCTTGAGGGCTTTGTTGGATGATTTTTGGTGAAAAAGACTAATATAGATGGTTATATAGTTTTTTGAGATATTATTTAAACATACACGTATGGCCTTATATTGATAGACAGAACAGTGTAGAAGACCCTAAGGTGGAGGTCTTAGAATGGGATGGTTTTGGTTACTCTTCTTTAGTTGCTGAGTGGATGGGGGGTGGTATGGGCTATTGACAGATTATGGCTATGTGGAGGTGGACTATAGCTGATGGAGGAACTGGTGACAGAATGAGTAGCTTACCACCTTCACCAAAGGTGCTCTCTTTGAAAACTTAGTGCCGCTGAGCATAAAATGAGAATGGAGTGCTGAAAAAACATCATAAAGATAAGTGGTCATAGGCCCTGGAAAATATACCAAAATAAGGAAGAAGTGGTGGGTAACTGAGACTTTGGAAAATGTGTTGATGTAGGCTTAGCATGAGAAGATAACAAAGGATGTATATGGGTCAGGGAATCCTGCTTAAGATCATTTCGTCAGATCTAGGATGTAATGTAATTAACTGTAGTTCTGGGCCATAGAGAAGCTGTGTATGTAGTGGAAGACTTCAGTGGATACTCATAAGCAGTCACTTGCCTGAAAATGTAAAGACCAGAAATGTAGAAGCAGAACCATTCACCTCAAGGATAAGGAGGGCACAAGATGGAGTAACAGGGATGGCACTCTACAGAGTTCTTAAACAGTAATGGAAAATGTAGTGCTAGGTTACAGGGAAAGGAGTTGGATAATTATAGGGCTAGGTCCCAAGACTAGTATAAATGACTGATGTAATCACTAAGAAGAGATATTTAATGCTGTAAACATAATGAAGACGTCTTGGAAGGAAGGAAGGAAGGAAGGAAGGAAGGAAGGAAGGAAGGAAGGAAGGAAGGAAGGAAGGAAGGAAAAGTGCATGTATTTCCATATGACTATTACATACCAGTAAGATTGTACTTCTTAGATGGGATGGAAAAAATATTTATCAGTATCACAGATAAAGCTGTATACTTATGACTGTATTTTAACAAGTTTTAGGAGAGTTTAGTGAAGAGTTTAGCTTTCAATACAATCTGAAATGTCACTTAAAATCAAACTGGGCAGAGTAGTAATTTATTACTGAAGAAATAAAATGTCTAGTAGGTCAAAGTTTTTTTCTGACCTTACATAACACCATTAATTACTAGTGGATTTTTTTTTTATGACAGGCTAGCATGTTTATTAGATAGATGGCTAGAAATGGGTTTCACTTTAACACAGAACATTAGAATTATAATAATGATAAATATTCCTTATGTTAGTCTAACTAGTGAGGCATATACCAGCAAAACATGGAAGTAGCATTTTTATAAATTGCACTTTATACTGCAAATGTATTAACAAGGGGAAGTTAATACAACAGAGGATGCAAGATGATGGTCCCTTAAAGACCTACACAGTTTGTATCTTAGCATGCAGTTTATACTCTGAACTCAGAATTAAGAATAGAACTAAGCTGATTAAAGGTGGTAAATTAAGGAAAGCTATAGAATAGTCAAGTGTAATGCTAAATTTCTCTTGGTTAATTGTAGAGGGGCTGGGAAACTGTTGAAAGTCAATCTTGACTGAAATTTTAACCTAGTAAAAAAGAAAATGTGAGTCAATCACCACGGCACAAACCAAAAAAAGAAACAGTGAAATAAAATAAAACTTTTATTAAAACAAAAGGTTGGTGATTTCGGGGGGGGTTGCCACTTCATCAGAAATGTGTGAGTTAAAATGGATTATTTCCTTACAAACTCATAGGTTAACTGGTCTTAACTCCGGAGTTTCACTTCAACCCGCCCTGATTAGGAGGCGGTTAACTTTGAATGGTTGTTCATAATTGCTTTAATTGCTGTAGACTGATGATTGGCTAGTAATTGTATTAAATCAATTGTTCTTTTTTGCTCTGTATGGTCTGATGAAGCAACAACCCCCCGAAAGCACCAACCTTTTGTTTTAATAAAAGTTTTATTTTATTTCACTGTTTCTTTTTTTGGTTTGTACTGTGGTGGTTGACTGACATTTTCTTCTTTACTATTTCATACTTTGATTTGTGGGTCACCTTTGGCAGTTGGCTTGCTTGTGTTTTTACTTTTTTAAATTTTAACCTGCCTGGGTTAGAGACTCAATGTCAGTGAGACGGGTGTGATGTCATGAGGAGAAGCATCGCACTCGTCTAGTAGAAACAGTCAAATATAATTGTCACTGATCGTCTTTTGGTAGAGGATGGTTTAGGTTATATAGGTTTTGTTGTGATTCCCCACCAGCATAGGGTGATGAAAGGCTGTATTTAGCATATGAACATTTTAATTTGAGTCATAGATGGAAAGAGATAAAAATATGTCCTGCCAGCAGTGAGACAGATTGGAGTATGATAAATGTTTTGTGCTAGGAACAAAGAGAAAAAATGTCTTAATGGTGTTCCTTATGGAGGATAAGACAACAGCATAGCATAACTATAGTCTTTCTCAATCTAGGTATGAAAAAGTGAGTAGTTTGATTCATTTTTGACTCAAGTGTAGGCAACAGGAAAAGATGTCAGTGTTTTAGGGTCTGTGTCAAACATGCATGAGAGTTTTACATAATTATTTTCTTAGGTTTATAGGTGTGTACTAGGCAACCTGCCATTGTGGTCCATTATATGATTAACCAATTTCCCTCAAGGCTAAGAATCAGACCCTATATCTTGTGTCTGTGAGATCAACACCTTAACCATTATGTCAAGCCCAAACACCAACTGCTAGGGGAGTCTTCCCTCTGAGTAATTATATAGGCAGAAATAGAAATAAAATGATTTCTACTGGATGTGGGAATGAGGGAGATGATGATCTGCATAGGTGTGGAAGTGCTCAGTGGCATTAAAACAAATTAGAAAACCATATAACCAAATTTAGGGAAAAACAATACCTGTAGGATGAAGTTTCCTGGTGACTGAGGTGGCCGACTCTACTTTGGGTTAATATTGAAAAGAAATTGTAGTGGTTGCTGTGATATGTGAGTGAGTACAAAAATGTGGCTCTCCTTTGGAAGAAGGATACTCATATGGTGCAGGTAAGCCATTGCGGAGCCATCTGGGAAATATAATTATGTGTTTCAAGAGATTTTTGTTTCTATTGTACTGCTAATGGAATTTTCTTTCACTCTTTTTTGAGAGAGTATTGACTCTCCATGCATCAGGTCGAAAAGGAAGAGGCTGATTCAATATAAAAATTATGTGGCACAAATAATAAGTTACATGCATGAGTTATACTACTAATTTAATGCTGACACTGTTAAAACTATTGTTAAATGGAAATAATGGCGTGTCTATTTTTAACAAAGCAATTAACATAAAGCATGGTAGATTTAACGTTTCTTTCTCTTAATATAAATGGGCTAAACAATGGCAGTAAGAGAAGGTCACTGTTTAAATTCTTAGACCTCACTAAACCTGATGTTTTACTACAAGAAATGCATTTCTTGGAAAGAGATGCTAATCTATTATCTAATAAATATTTTGAAATCAAATATTTAACTTCATTTAAAGAAAAGAGATGGGGTGCACCTATCCTATGGATACAAGGTGTTATACCTATAATACAATATATATTTTACTGACCTAAAAAGTATGCTAACTTTAAAAAAATATATAGTAGTAAACATACATAGGATTCCTGTTATTGGAGCAAAAATAGCAGACAATTATTTGAGTATTATTTTATCTAATTGGAAAGGCAGTTTAATTTACTTTGATTTTATTTTAGAGATACAGGATTCTAAACATACTAGAATCTGTAGAATTCCGGCTGCAGGAAAGACACTTAAAATGGACACAAGCTTGAACTTAAAGAGCTAATGATTACTGATAGTTATAGTTCCTTATTTTATACTAACCATTTGTTTATGGGATGCAAACAAGAACTGATAGGAAAATAAATTGATTGTGATCCCCCATGTCTGATCACTTATCATAATACTCTGACTTTTAATTTAGAAATAAATATTATATCTTGACCTATAGTTTCAAGAATACTGGCCTATTTAATGAAATTGCATGATTTCATAATATACTGACCTAAAGAGATAAAGGAATATATGGACTGTAATAATAATTTATTTAGTAATGTTATTCGATGGGATTACTTTAAAATTTAGATTTATCAAAAAAAACTAGTAAAGATTGCTGCTCAAAAAGATTAAAGGGTGGGATGAAGATATTATAAAACTAGAAATTAGGCTAACTGATGAGAAACAAAGAATTCAAATGATGATGAATAGAGAATTAAAATTATTAATGATGTAATAAATGAATATTATTGCACAAAACAGAATTGGCTTTACAAAAGTTAAGCTTGCATTCATATGTTTTTATACCAAAACCTTTGCATAGATTAACTAGTAGAACAAAGCTTGATAGCAAAGCTAATCAAATACAATGCATAATAAATGAGGAGACTGAAGTAAGGTCAACAGAATTAGAGAATATATTAAAGGCCTTTTATAATTATTTAAAAAAAATAATTCAAATGTTTTAGATCCAGATAATAAGAAATGAGATGTTTTCTTAAATAATAATATTATATCATTTTAATATAATACTATTAAATAAAACAAAAATATGAGATACATATTAGAGCTCTTACAAAATATATTTCCATATGTTTATTTAAAGACCAAGTGAAAAAAAATTAAAAAAAGAAAAACTTAAAAATAATGAGGCTGTAGGCCATGAGGATGCTCTTTCTGAAATATAAAAGCTTTTTCCTAATGGCATATCAGGTTTATTTAGGAATGATTCTTCATTAATACCAAACAAAAATAAAATACCATATTCATGGAAATATTCCTTAATATCCCCAATCTTAAAGCAAGATAAGGACACAAAAGGATGTGCCTCATATGGACATAGTCCATTGTTTAATACAGATTAGGAAATATATGTATGCCAATAATAATGAATATATTAAAACATGCAATGAAAGATGTTATACAAACTGACCAAATCACAGGATTATCGGATCAGAGGACTTTACTAAACTATCAACCTGGAGGTCATTTCTAGCCTAACTGTTTCTTCCCAATGCAATACCATAGATACGCTAGTCAATATCAAGGAATGCATTTAGTAATGGTTGCCCATGTCCAGGAGGGCTGTGGACAGTATCCCTGGTAAGAATTTATAATGTCCCATCCAGTCATCTAGGTTCCTTTTGAACAGTTTCATAGAGGTGCCCTCTTTCACATGAATTGTTAGCATATTCCAAAGAGTTGTCAGTCGCTAGGAGACAAATTTCTCCCTCCAGCGTGTTCTATTTAAGTTGCAGGCCATATTTAGGTCCCTGGAATGGGTAGCTCCAGTCCTGTTTGATTTACAGATGTGCAGCAAGTTCATTAGGTTTGGGTCTGAGATTGCTCTGTAAGCCAGGCATAAATCTCCCCTAAGAAGTCTATATGATACAGAGTATAGTGACAGGGACTTTTGTCAGACTGTGGAAGGCACGTGCTGGACTCCCTTGATCTTTTTGTTAGAAACCTCTGAGGTCTCTCCAATTGCTGCAGATGTGTTGTACGGCACAAACTGAATGGGGAGTTATACCCAATTATGGGGCTGATTAGTGACATATATAGAGGGGTTATGACCTCCCTAGCTCTCGAGGCGATGCCCTTACTAATCCAGTGTGCTACATAGAAAAACTACAGTAGACACATGGTGGTCAATGTTAAGGTCACAGTTAACTTGTGATGCCAAAACCCTTGCCCCTTCATAGGTACTTAGGGTATCGTTGTTGATTTGATAGTGTGATGAGACACTGTTTTTGCTGAAGGGAATGATGATGCATTTTTTTGCATTCAGTTTGAGACTGTGACTAAGACACTAGTCATTAGTCTGCATAAGACCCTCCTGGAGAATACTGCCATCATTTGGGGATTCAATAATTGCACCTAGTTTGTAATCGTCTGCAGACTTAGCCACAACCCCTTAGTTTTGGCCTGAACTTCTGAAAAGTATATACCAAACAGAAGGGGCCCAGCACTGACTCTTATGGTACCCTGCTTGTGACAGGTCTGCTGGTTGTGGAGCCACCCACTTTGATAGTGTGTGTCTGGTTTATGAGCCAGATGGCAACTCATCTTACAACAAACGGGGTTGCATTCAGTTTGCTAAGTTTATCAGTATTGCCAAGTCAAGGTAGGCTGTGTGCACAGACGTGCCCTTGTCAATGGCCCTGGTCACATTTTTGAAGAAATCCACCAGATTTACCAGGCAGAATCTGCCCTTGGCAAAGATGAATTGGGTTGTATACAGGGTTTGGAGGTCACCTATGTCTTTATTTATGAGATCCATAATGATACATTCCATGGCCTTACAGATGAGGCTGGTCAGAATTATGGGTCTATAATTCCCCTGGGACTGTTGGTAGGCCATCTTTGTGAAGGGGAATAACTGTTGCTGTTCTTCATTCCACAGTAAAAAAGCCTGTGGTTAGGCTATGATTGAAAAGGGTACTTAATGGTGATGCTAGTTCATGTTACATCCTGTTTAGAAGACAGCCTGGGATGCCATATGGCCCCAGAGAGGCTGTGTTTTTTGCCTTGGACAAGGTTTTAATGACCTGCCCTTCAGATATGTAGGGTGGAGTGGGGAGTTTGAGACAAGGTTTGTGATAAGATTGGAGAGGATAAGGGAGTGAAATTTTTGCCAAACCTATCCACTAGCAGGTTTGCTATCTCTGTTGGGTCAGTGTGTGTGATACCATTAGTCACTAGTTCAGCACATGCTTGGGTCCTACCTTTTAGGGATACACATAGCTGTAAAAGGCCTTATGGTTATCCTTGGCTGTATTTACTGTGTTTTTCTCAAAGATACCCTCCGAGGATTTTACATGTTGTCTTATTTGCCTGTTGAGGCTGAGGACGGTGGTTTTCCATTGTTGGGGCTTCGCCTTTGTTTTCATGGACAGCAACTTTGTGTGTTTGTTGTAAAGTTTGTTGATGCTGGATGTCATCCATGGCAGCTTGTTTTAACTTGGGGCTCTAGATTTGATACTTTCTGGTACAGCCAAGTCTATACCCTTATGCAAGTGATTGTACAGAGATTTAGCATAAGCTTTGGTGTAGTTACCACATCCAACTGAGGTGGGGCTTGGAATGCATTTATACCTTTCCCTAGAAGGGTTTAGTTTGCACTGGTGATGTTTTTTAGTCTGGCTTTACCCTTTCTGAGTTTTGACATTTCTGCCAGCTTGAAGGTGACTGATTTGTGGTCAGATTTAACTAATGAGGGTTTAACAGTTGTAGCAGTGCATCCGTTTGTCATGTTAGTGAGGGCCAGATCTAGTGCATTTGTTCTTCTTGTTGGGGTATGAACAATTTGTTCCAGGACATCTGAGTTAACAACGTTAAGGAACTTTTGTGCTAGTGTGTTATGGCTAGAGTAGGTTTCCAAGTTGATGGTGGGATATTTGAAATCCCCCATAACCAGACTGCTCAGGAATATTTGGATTGACTCCAGTTTGGTCAAATAGGCTTCATGTGTGTCATGACCCATGGAGGGGACTCTATAACTGGCTATGACTTGAATAGGGCTCTTACCCACAGCAACCTGAACTTGGAGTAACTCCATGGAGTTGTCCATTCTAACTAGATTGGAGGGGAACTCATCTGTAATATAGATAGTAACACTGTCTCCTATGAGTGGTCTGAAGGTGTGTAAGGCATTGTAGCCTTGCAAGGATGGGGTACTCTGATTTTATACTAAACAGGAAATCATAAGATAAATTAAAAAATACTAACAATTAGTGAATATACTGGCAAATATAGTTTCAGATCAGTGAAAGTACCCGCACAGTCCAGGGTTTTAGTACCTACCACTTCTTCACACTCAACACTAAATTGGACATTGTAGCTAATGGGGGCTTATTTGGGTTCCTAAGAAACCATTTCACCTCCCTTCTTGTAATGCAAGACAATGACCTAGAACTCCTCCATATTTTCCTTATGTTAAGCAAAACCTAGTACCCCAAAGTATCCAACTTCTGTACCTCCTCTCTTACATCGGCACACCATGAGACAAACTGACTTCCCTCACCACTAACAAGTATCTACAGATATTCCTGGATTTCACCAATGCCCAGTCTTTGGACTGGCTAGTCCAAATCCCAACTAGGGGTTCTAAAATATTAGACCTGGTTCTCATAAATATATTCTGCTATGCCCAGAGCTCACAATTACCATTTCGCTAGTAAAAGCTGATCATCATACGGTAACGTTTACTCTAGGTATGAGACATGAGTCACCTTAAAACCCTTCTATATTCAGAGACTATTCTAAGACAAATCTACTTCAGGTAACTGAAGACCTGATGAAATTCAAATACCACCCTCACCTAGAAAACCCTGCTTTACACTCCGCAATTTTCATGACTAAATTATACACCCATTGCTAAGAAAATATCGAGGTATCAATCCCCGTAAGACATTAATAAAGTGCCAAATTTAAGAAGCAAACACATTAGGTTGACCATGGCATCAACAAATTGTACAATAGTATGAGTGGTCTCAGCCCAGAAACTAGTAGCTTATTGGCGGTTTTGGGTCAATTCTTGTCTCTTTCATTTTCCCTGCTTTAAAACCCACATTTGTGTGGTTTTGCGCCAGTATACAACTCAGCACAGCTCCTCGTGGTGTCTTGCAGAGTGATATAGGCAACAGAGAGACCTAAGAGAGACTTTCAACTGATTTAAGTATTTTTTTCTTTGATTTCTGCTCTGACTGCATTTTCCCGCCTAAAAAGCGAGTTTCTAACTGATCTCTGTTTGAAAAAGTTTAAAATTGTATTGCCTTACCTGCTTTTACAGTTGCACTTTCTAAAAAGTCGTTTTTGTATTGTTTAATTGTTGTAGGCTACACACTCAATTGTGCTAGCCTGTTTATAGCATGTACAGTGTTTTCTGTGTGATTTAATGTTATTCTGTGCAAAAAAGCAAAAAAAACCCCAAAAAATATTCTTTTTCCCGCCTTACTGAACTAGATTAGTCCAGATTTCAGGCTTTGCTGAATTCTGGACTGTGGTAAAGGTTCCTGTGTTGCCCATATCCTTACTTGATAGGAGGAAGTTTCTCTGTTCACCAGTGAAAGTGGGGAGCTTTGAGCAGCCTATCTGTCCCTGGAGGAGTGGTCTCAGCCCAGAAACTAGTATCTTATTGGCTGTTGTGGGTCAATTCCTATCTCTTTCAGTTTCCCTGCTTTAAAACCCGCATTTGTGTGGTTTTGCGCGATTTTGCGGATAGAGGAGCATCGGGCAGCGCCACTTAATCAGGTTTAAACTATTCCTGGCTCCACAAAGTTTACTCTTCACTTTTTCCTTAGAACTGTTCTAACTCTCAAAGTAAGCACTCTATTTTCATTCTAAAACCCTGCACTTGCTCTTATAAGTAATCTTATAAGTAAACAGTAAGAAACTAAAGCACTACACCCTCTCATACTCTTTATAAGTGCTAGGCTCCCTATTGGTCTGTTCTGATCAGTCAATAATCAGTTCCTTATACTTCTCTGGCATGTCCAAAGGTCAGTTTCAGGTTTACTCTCCAGTCCATGTAGTGAATCTGGGAATCTTGAGGCAATGTTACAATTGCCTTATGTATACAGACCACCCTCTCCTCCTCCCAACAAGCTCAAATATATTTAAGAGATGCAACTATACAGCTAAACTGGAAGCTGAGCTCTCTCAACCCATGACTGGCACAGTCAGTCAGGAGGAGAAAGAAACCACACACACCACAAATCCAGTCTCACATAGACCTATCGTATCAGCAAACCAAACACATAAACACACAAAAACATACTCGGAGGCTATAAATAAAAATATGCCAAAGCAGCAGAGACCTCCAAAGCAGACATCCAAGAAACTGCTACCCCACAACAATACCCACGTATCACATATTTCACAAAGTCAGTGTGCCACACAGTCACAGCCCTTAAGGCTAAACACACACTTGTAATAGGTGACTCTATTGTCAGACACACTGACGTCCCACTCACCAAACTGAACAAGGAGAAGGTCACTGTAAGCTGCCTGTCAGGTGCCAGGATCCGCCATATAATACAAGCACTCAGGTCACTTCAAAGCAAGTACAAATATGACTCCATCATTGTCCATGCTGGTGTGAATGACCCGAGATGTACCTCCCTGGACTATATGAAAAGAGACATAGAGGAGCTCTCTAATCATGTAGCCCAGGCCGGTATGACCCTGACCTTGAGTAGCATCTTGCCCTCACCAAGAATGATGCCACAGTATAAAGACAAAATGATCAATTTTAACAAGTGACTAAAGTATTGGTGTCATTCAAAGGGGATCCAGTGTCTGTCAGCCTGGGATGACATGCTCGACAAGCCACGTTGATTCACTGGGGACGGCTTGCACCTTTCTCCTCTGGGCTTTTGAATACTGGCTAAGGCTCTTGCCTCCCCCATAGGGCCTTTTTTAGGCAAGGCTCAAAAGACAAACCCACCTCCATAGACAACACAAGGAAAAAAACAACTAAGGGGAATGCTGCTCAACGCCAGAAGTCTAAACCTCAAGATGCACTCACTCGAGGCTCTCCTCACTATGGAGAATATTGATATCTGTGCAGTAACAAAAACCTGGTTCAAGGCTCCCGAGAGCACCCCAGCACTACCAGGTTATACCTCATACCATGCTTTTCAGCCCCAAAACTCGGACTGAATCACAAAATGAGGGGGTTGTATCCATATTCATCAAAGATACCCACACCTCCAGGTTAGTGGCACTACACAAAGCATCAGAGATCATCCATGTGCAACTAACAGTGGGCAAAACTGCCTTTCAGTTTGTAGCCTGCTACAGACCACCCTCCAAAACTCAGGAACCCCACTCGGCAATCCTGAGAACACTGGAGAATATGAAGGTCTCTCCAAACACCATAATATTGGGTGACTTCAACTACCAAAACATTGACTGAAAAATCTACTCAAGCCCCAACACCCCAGCCCAACGATTCCTAGAATTTATAAACTCAAATGCTATGGAACAACTGGTCACCACTCCCACAAAAGGGGACAACATATTGGACCTGATCATCACCAACATGGGGACTCTATGTTCCACCCCAGAGGTAAACCCCTCATTGGTAAGATCAGATCATAAATTAATCTCACTGGACATCCATATCCCATGCCCACCCCCAGCCAAGGAAACCACGGTGAAAAATTTCCCAAAAGCAAACTTCACACTTCTCAAAACCGAGGTGGAATCCTTTAAAGCCCCCGGGCCAGTGGTAAATACTGTCCAAACAGCAGAATCCTTTACAAACGCATTCTATGGACACCTATAGGAATGCATGGATCGTGCTAGCCCAAATAAAACCTAGACTCACTCCTCCAAAGGCAGGGGAACTGTCTGGTGAACCCCGACCATAAATAAGCTATACAACAGAAGGAGGAAGCTACTACATGATAGAGCAAAATCCCAAAAAGTGAAGGCATCTCTGATCAGTACTAGCAAGCAGCTACAATCTCTCATAAAATCATCCAAGGCCAGCTTCAAAAGAAAAATTGCGCAAGACGCTAAAGATAATCACAAGGATTTATTTAGTTATGTCAGGAATCTGGGTGCCAACTCCCATATATGCTCTGAGTTAGTGTAAAATGACAAAAAATACATTGAACCCACAGACATTACCAACATCCTGGCAGACAGGTTCAGTGCAAATCCCCCCCCCAAAGAACAAATGTCCATCCCAACAGAATGCAGCCTCCCTGACATCACAGATGCACAGGTGAAAGCTGCCCTCTCAAAAGCAAAAAACACAGCATCAATGGGACTGGACGGTGTCCCAGGCTGCATCTTACATGAGCTCCAAGAGGAACTGAACACTCACATAAAGTCACTGTTCAATCTCAGCCTTACTACAGGATATGTACCCAAAGAATGGTGTATAGCAACAGTGGTCCCGCTCCACAAAGGTGGTGCCACAACGGACCCCGGTAACTATCGCTGCTTAAGCGTGACTAGTCTGGTCTGCAAAGCTATGGAGCGTATCATCATGGAACTCATAAACAAAGACATTGGGAACCTCCAGACACTGGATCCTACCCAGTTCAGCTTTGTTAAGGGCAGATCTTGCCTCTTAAAACTAGTTGACTTCTTTGAAACAGTTACTAAGGCCATAGATGAAGGGAAGGTAGTCCACACAGCCTACCAGGACCTCGCAAAAGCCTTTGACACAATACCCCACTCACGCATCATAAATAAGCTCACCAGCGTAAATATCAACCCCTATGTCACAAGATGGGTTGCAAACTGGCTCAGGGATAGAACCCACATGGTCAGAATTACAGGTGCCATGTCAGACTCAAAACCAGTTAGATGTGGCATCCCACAAGGCTCAGTTCTGGAACCTCTCTTGTTCAGTATATACTTCTCTGAGGTACAGCTTAACACAGGAGGACTATGGCTGACCAAGTCCGCAGATGACTGCAAACTGGGAGCCATAATCAACACTCTGGCTGACACAAGCATCCTCCAAAAAGGTCTCACAGAGATGGATACCTGGTGCCAGAGCCATGGCCTCAAGCTAAATGCCAAAAAGTGCATAGTCATCCCCTTTGGGAAAAACAAAGTGCCCACAAACTGCCACATAGGTGGTAATCCATTAAGTATGGAAGAAGTAATTAGGGATTTGGGGACCCAAGTAGATAGTAATCTCTCCTTTGACAATCACATTGCCAAAGTGGTTAGAAAGACCTTCTATATAGCCCACCTTATCACAAAAGGGTTCACATCTAGATCAAGAGAGGTCATTGTGCCCCTCTACTCATCACTCATCCGGCCCAAAATTGATTGCAATGCCCCCTTTGGGATGTACCTTACCCGACACCTGCAGCAACTGGAGAGACCCCAAAAGTACCTCACCAAGAGGATCAAGGGCCTCAAACAGATTCCCTATACAGTTCGGCTAAAGAAAGTACAGCTCTACTCAGTTGCTTACTGCCTACTCAGAGGTGACCTATGCCTGATGTATAAAGCCATGTCCAACCCAGAATTAATGCACATGCTCCACCTCAGGAAATCCAAATCACTTAGAGCTACATGCTCCAGGGACTTAATCCTCAGCACAGCAATAAATAGGACATGTTGAAGGGACAGATTCATATCCCAAAGGCTCCCCTCACTCTGGAACAGGATCCCAATCTATGTTAGGCAGAGCCCCTCACTGACCCTTTTCAAGAGAAATCTTGACAGGTGGATGGAGGATCGTATGTTTACCCCTGGGATCTCGTCTGTGTCCTTGCTAGACAGAGGCACAGTAAACTAACTTTAAAAGGGATATCTTCTGTGACCTTAACTAATCTAAAAGGGAGGCGAAAGCCAAACACACTCTGGCTAGGCTTATAAATGCCCTAGGGCATATTGCCTAGTATCAACCTATGAACCTATGAACCTAATATTAGAAAGAAAGTCCTAATCTGTAAAAACAAATTTAACATCCTGTCAGCTATGGAAGAGCTTGAAATGATCAACAAGGAATTTAGAAACAAAATTACATCTTACAAGAGCAAGCACAAATTGCAGATCAGCACAGATCCTAAGGATAATCACACAGCTTTCTTTATCTATATCAGAAGCATAAGATATGATAACCAACAATGCTTTAAACTAATACAAAATAACATCAATTACTTGTACCCTGAGGACATTGCCAATACACTAGAAGGCAAATTCAGCTCAAACCTTACCCTCATCTCCCCGAATTTGTTCCCAACATATTAGCATGTCTACCCCTCCCTCCCAAATCAACTTCATGCAAGTACTAAGTGCTGTCTCTAATACTAAATGCTCTAGTTCCCTGGGCCCTGACAGTGTACCAGGTTGTCTTTTTGTCAGGACCAAGCACTGCCTTGCTGACTCCTTATTGCATTAATTTAATCTCAGCCTTTCCACTGAATTCATGCCAGACATGTGGAGAACTGCTGTAGTCATCCCACTCTACAAGAGTGGCTCCACGACTGACCCGGGTAACTATAGACCTGTCAGCCTCACTAGTCTTATCTGTAGGGGAATGGAGCGCATCATTATGGATCTCATAAACAAGGACATAGACAGTCTTCAAAACTTGTGCCTGAACCAATTTGAGTTTGCTAAATGCAGATCCTACCTCCTGAGCCAGGGCATCTTTGTTTGAACAAGTTACTAAGATATTAGACTCAGGTTAATTAGCCAGCATACTTGAACTGACTTTGATACCATTTCACACTTGGACATCATTGATAAGCTAATCCTAAAAGTCAAAACACCAGTCAAACCCAACAATTGCCAGTCAGTAAAAACAAAGTTAAAAATACAAAATGTTAGATGTATCTAACTTAAACACCTTTAACAATGGGAAACTTGTGACATGATGAATGTACTGAACTTATAATAACACCTATACAAAATTGATGTTACCTCTGTAGTACCCCTTTCCATGCCCTTAAAAGGGGTTTGGTGGGAATACAATTATTTAATCCGGGGGGTGGCTGCATTTAATAATATCTGCCATTTCACTTCTCTTTCCCCCAATATACCTTTCATATCTCCTCCTCTTGGATTAATCTTTACACACTCTAATATTGCAAACTTGAAGGTATTACAACTCTCACTATCCTTTATATGTCTGTATAGGGCATTGCTGGTATCCTGCTTTCTAATACAATATAGATGATCATATATGCGATTTCTTAACCTCCTCTCGGTTTTTCCTGCATAGAAACTCGAACATTTGGTACAAATAGCTAAGTAAGTATTTTTAACTTTGTTTTTATTTTTTAACTTCTTATTTTAACATTAATATTATGTATTTTGAGAGTATTATAGTATAGATAAACTGTATCTATAATTGTGATTTCATATTCTTTAGGAATTTTATATGACTGTTTTTTTATAACATTCAGTTAGGATTAACTAATTAATATTCATGAGATTAATTTAGTGTATCACGTGATTGGATAACTGATATTATTTATAGTCTGTTAGTCTGTCATATGGTGTTCTGATGAAGTCTACGGAGGGTAGATGAAAGCGCTAAACCAGATGTCTCAATAAATATAGGTTTTAGTATTTTCTCTGTCCCATGGAACCGGACACTGTTGTTCACCAGTTATATCGTTTTTACTGACTGGCGATAATCTAATCCTATTAAATTCAACCTCCTATGTTACTTGCTGGATAAAAAAAAAAAAAAAAAAAAAAAAACAGGCTCACCAGCAGAACCCAGTATGCAAATGTTGTAAGCAGACTCTCAGCTAAAAGTGTGATTACCAATATTGTCCTCATAGGGATCTGTCTTGGAATCACTTATTTTTGATATCTACTTTTCTGACCATAAATCAGATATCAATGGCATGTAAGTGATGAAGTTTGCTAAGGCCTGCAATTTTGGAGCTGTCACAAATTAATGACCTACAGATTTAACAGGGTGGCCCATCTAATTTTAATGAATGGTGCTTGAACCATGGGTTCAAACGAAATGCCAAAAATGCAGCATTGTGTCCTTTGGCAAACCTGGGCACTCCTGCTATCACATAGGCAACACTTCTCCCTCACTATTAAAAATAGATTTGATTATTAGGCACCTATACACGTTCATTTACAATGAACTCTCCTTTGACTGCCATGTTTCTACTACTGGTTTAATTTCTCCAAGTCTTTTGGGTTTCTAATACTGTGACAGGAACCCCATTCCTAAGTCAAGGTATAATTAAAGTTCATTAAATTAGTATTGTTTAAATCATTGATGTTAGCCAGAAGTGCTCTTTGCAGCAACCACAATGTGCCCAGAATGGACTCCTTCTGTAATTCATATGGAGCTCCATGTCTCAGTAACATATCCAAGTATGATTTTAAGTTCTTTTTTGTAAGACACATTCCTCCTACTACTATTGGAACTGTGTGGATATTCTTCTTCCACACTGTTCTTATTTCTGCCTATAAATCCTTTTATTTTATGACTTTGTGTCTCACTGTATGTATGACACTGTAGTCAATGAGTGTAGCAATTTCAGTGACCAATGCTACTTTTGTCTTCTTTTCATGAAACACTATGTCTGCTTTTCTTTCATCTGTTTATATATCTATTTATAGATGTCTCCGGAACTCTAGCTAGTTTTAAATGGGGTAGTTTGTTTTCTTTTTATGATACTGTGTCACTTGATATATTAGCCTGTGGTGACCTTGATGTTAGAATACTGTGCTCTTATGTGCTATTTTGATTTCTAGTATTGCCTGATGTAATGCATAGGGATACTGCTTGTTACATTTTACCTTCCACATTTTCCCAGACCTATATAACTAACCTGCTAAGTTGTAATACTGCTTTTTAGCACAACCAGCATTTGCTCACTCTAACCTTCTGCTTCTCTCCTTTTTTCCCATAGATTTTGTGTCAAGACCAAAATTGCTCTACCTCCCTGCCAAACCTGCATTTGAGACCTGCAACGTGCCTAAAAGCCATCTTATTATTATCTAAAACAACATGTCTCCATTTGTTTTGTTTTCCTTGCTAAAACAGTGCTGTCTTGCCTTGCCTTGCCCTTGACTCTGCAACACATTGCCAGGCTGTGTTTTTTGTTTATTTGCTCCACAGTGAATCTCTTGCTGTAATCACTCTTGACCTAACCCCCCCCCCCCTTTTTTTCCTCCTTCTTGCTTATACCTGCAATAGCTTTCCCCTATTCTTATCTACTTATCTCGAACCATACCTCTGTCTTTCTCTTTATTTCTGTCCTGTAGCAGTCCAGGTTTATCTATTCTGTTGTTTTCTTTGGAACCTGCATCCCCCCTTGCTGCTTCCCATGCACTCTACATATAGCTCTTCCTTGCTACTTTGTTTGTTTTCTCTTCCCAAACTAGTCCATCTCTCCATTCCTCCTTAGTTTTATTTTTATTCTCTTCCCTCACTCAGTGCCATAAAGGTACTTTTGCATTTCTGCTGCCTTTTCTCTGCTAGAACCACTTAGTTCTTTGGCTTTTCAAACATTCTTACTCAAGGCTAAATCTTCATGTAACCATGTTAATACTTTTAGTCAGAAGTTAGGAACTGCATATGGGCTTGGGTTTTTCCAGTTAGGCGTTTTTATTAATTGTATTTTAATTCCTCTGTCCATTAATTCATGCCATTTCATATGCTGTATATTTGAACTTTTTACTGATTCTTTAACTTCTTCTATCCATTTAGCATCTTTATGTTCCATAGATTCTTCATAGATATTTTTCCTAAATGAGTCTAGTTCTTCTTTTTTTGATGGTGTTTCTAATCCTTTTGCTTTGTTCTCCAATTTTCTATAAAACTTTTTCTGGATCATTAATGAATTGCTTGTTTTGTACTTTTCCTTTATATTTATCTGCATTTCTTCTAAGTTTTTCCTGTGCTGATACTTTTAGTTTATTTCCAATAGTATACAATAAATCCTGGTCTGTTCTAATACTATGCATTGCTTCTAAAACTGCACATTGCTTCAACTGTTCTACTGTTGTTAGGAAACCCTGCTATACAGCCAGACTAACCACCATGGGCATATCTTCTAAATGCAAGAAGTCTTTATGCCCATCTACTCCTGTCTTATCAGACCAATAGAAGAATACATTGCTTCTACTAGTATGTACTTGGTTTGACATATGTTGCAACTTGAGAGACCGCAGCATTTCCTTACCCAGTAAATTAAGGGCATGTCCTTCTTAAGTTACCCTGACTGCCTTAAAGCACTCTCACTCTTTTCCATTTCCAACCAACAATTGAGAAGAGATCTCTGTCCTACCTGTACAACCTTGAAAGGTCTGGTCCTTTTTAACCTCCTACACATCTACAAAACCAATCTTCTTCTTCTTCTTCTTTTGGCTTTTCCCGGTCAGGGGTCACCACAGTGGATCATCTGTCCGCTCATGATTGGCAGTGGAGTTTTACAGTGTCGAGTTGCCAGCCCGGTGCCCAACCTTCCACAGAAGGCACAAACATGCACACACTCACACCTAGGGCCAATTTAGTGTCCAATTCACCTACTGCATGTTTTTGGGAGGAAACCGGAGCACCCGGAGGAAACCCATGCGACCACAGGGAGGACATGCAGACTCTGCACAGAAGGCACCCCAGCCGAGAATTGAACTGGAGAACCTCTAGCTGTGAGGTGGCAATGCTAACCACTGCACCATCGTGGCTGCCCCACACATCTACAAAACCAATACAACCCCAAAATACTCACTCATGAGACTAACATTTCTACTGAAACATACGCAGGACATTTTGGCAGAATAGATAACTTTCTTGGTGGATATGTCTTTTATGAAGTAATCTCCATTTATAGGTTAAGCAGAGTAACTCCATGACACTTTTTAAGTATAACCTGAATGACTGGATGGGCAATCTTATGTAGATTTCTGTTGCGACCCCTCTAGCCCTTACAGAAAGGAGCCAAAACTATTTCAGGATCTTGTATTAATGCATGTCTTGTTAAATGGGTGGGATTGTTAGCCAGGGTACAAGTGGTCTACTAGATCAACAGCCTAGTATGGATTTGTGAACCTAAGAACCTATGTATTGACAATTAAGATTGCTAATGAGAAAAAAGTCTGAGAGAGAAAGACCTTTCAGCATAAAGGTAGATGATATAATAAATACTCTAAGTGGGCAGGGGTATTTTAGTAAGTTATATGTGAGATCAGGATAACTTCAACTTAACCTGCATCCAGAATGTAAAAGCGTTACCATGGTTTCAGTAAGTATTGGGCTACAAAATACTCATTTTGAAATAAACTCTGTTTCAGAAAGATTCTAACATGTAATACAGCAACAACAATCATACAGAACAGAACGAATGTAAGGGTCTGCACAGATAATGCAAATAACTGTGAAAGAAGGTGGGGAAAAGAACATGAGAAGGTGCTGAGAAAGGTACTTGATAGTCTGAAAGAAAAAAAAATCTGATTTATAGTTTCATATTCTTAAGTAAAGGGGTACCACCTTAATCACTTGAAGCAAAAGTAAATGATATGACATGTCCTACAAATACCAACGAGATAATGAGCTTGCTAGAAATGGGTAAATACAAAACGGTCAATATGTATAAAAAATAATACCATCACAGTACCACTGAAAGAGATTATACAAAGTCTGCTAGCTGTATATCTGAAAAACATGAAAAAGCAATAAAAGTACTAGAACAGTTAAAAAATCAAACTCAGTGACATTTGTGTCGTACTGCGACACAAACATATAAGCTGGCACTAGTTCATTAAGTCTGGAGTAATCCGAGTTAGAGTACAGTCATTGTCAGATGGGAAGCGATACTCCTAAACTGAGAAAGATGTACTTACTAGTAAAAATGTATGCCTGTGAACATTTTAATATGAAAAGTTTTGGCAAGAGGTCTCCACCAGTCAATGACCACTAGCTATTAGATGCAATATTCAAAAAGAAGAAAACAAAGTCACCACTTAGATCAGTTTAAAACAGTATTTAATGTGGAATGGAAACAAAGCATCCTGAATATGTAGAAAGACATCCTAGCTCCAGAGAAATAGAGACAGATATACAACAGTTGTAGATGACTATGTAAATTTGATAGTTGAGCATACAGTCTAAGAAGAGTGCTGGCAAAAAAGTAATATTTTTTTCTAATTAGAAGAGTGTGGAATATTACTAAAGGTAAACAAAATGTATTAATAACCTGTGGTATAAGACAAAAAACATGGAATGTATGCACATGGCATAAGGTACTTTAAAACATTTGAAAATAAGATAAAGGATTTACATACTTGCAAATACTTGTATGCGAGGAGCAAGACTCACACTATTTATTTATTTGACATTTGTTGACTGGGTTGATCCAGCCAGGGGAGAAAAGCTCCACAGCAATTACATGCAATTGATCTGACTTAGCAATCAGTTAAAAATACAAGAGCACAGATAGAATATCTATTAGCAGGACATTACAGCATGTATGGGTACGGTACAGAGTACCAGAAAAGGAAACAGTTATAATTTTTAACAAGGCAAAACAAAAGTGGTAACAGTGAAGATACATAGTGTGTAAGGGGTTCAATGTTTAAACAACTGACAGTTGACAAGTCATATAAAGAAACAAATAAACTGGCAGAGTAAGACAGAATAAGAGGAGGTTAAGTAGCAAAAATACATTTTATAAGAGTGTAGGTTAGAGTCAGTGAGGTAGGAAAGGTAGTTTACAGTGTTGAGATGGAGTGATTAGGAAAAGGTAGAGTTGCATTGATGTAGAAGAAAGGGGAGAGATAGAATAGCTAAAAGAGGTGTGTCAGTGGGGGGGGGGTAGCACTGACATAGTTTATTTTTACTTAAGTGATTTTTTACTGCCTTTCTGAATTGGGGTTTGGATCTAATGTGCTGGATGTCTAGTGGTAGTTTATTCCAGTTCTCAGCAGGCTGATAGCAATAAAGGTTTTTTCCTACATACCCAAGTAACTTCAACAAAGATGAGCTGAAACAGATTATGAATAACACATTGGAGGTGAAAAGCAAATGTAATGCTTAGGTGGTAGAATTCTGGCCCAAATATGGAGGAAGCAGTGAAGAATAACTTAAAAAGCCTGTTGTCAGTAGGGTTGCAATGGTGGGGAAAAGGGTCCACTGTCCCAGACACAAAGTGTTCTTGCGTTTTTATCTTTATTTTCTATACCTAAATGCCAGTACAGAAAGACACTTTGATTCATTTTTTTATTCCTCACCTGTTCAATTGAACAGCTCTAGGAAGCCAATCAATCTTCTACAGTAAAAGCCATAGTCCTTTTTTTTGTTTTTTGTCTTTTGCACTTCACATAAAGAACTGACAAGGGCATGGATTTCTAGAAAACTGAATGGAAAGGAGCAAGCAGCTTTTGTAACTGAGGAAGTCAGATAGACCAAAGTGCTCATTACTTTGAATAACTAAGAACTTCAAACTCAAAAAGAGATTGATCTGTGTTTTCATTACTTGATTTTGAGAATATGTACATTCTACTGTGGTTAGCTATCTGCCTACAAAATACATGCACAAATACAACAGTGGATTTTTTCAAACAAAAAGGCTTTTCCGGTTCTTTTTACTTTCTACAAAGCTGAAGTCCTTTTTTTCACTTGAAGAGCTGAGGGGATATGGATTTGTAGAAAGCTGATGGAGATGATCAATTAGCTTTATACAAAGCTTAAATCCAAAGGCAGCATGAATTTGTAGGAAGCAAACTGGAAAGAATTGCTATTTGCTTGGCTAAGGGAAGTGGGGAAGTACTTAAAGGATCAGCTCTGGGTTCTAAATGAGCCAGCTACAACTCTACTGTTTATTATATCAAAATAACGTACAGCAGAGTAGGTGTATTCCTGTACAGATGCCTGCGATGGAATATGTTAATAGAGACTTGTATAGACAAAATGTATCATCAGCATCATCATCTTCACCATTGTTTTTTAACTACTTGCCCTGATGCAGGTCATGAAGATAACAAGATAAATAAGGTAAACCAGACTTCTGTATTCACAGCATAAGCCTCTAGATCATCTTGTGGGATCTCCATATGTTATAAGGTGAAATCTATAATCCTGCTTTTCTGTCTCTTGCCAGTAGACTGTACCTTTTATATCTCTATCGCATGAGCTCAAGCTACCTAAGTTGACTACTCTCAAAACAGAGGAGAAGAACTGTACTCTAAAGTCCCCTGGATTGTCAAGCTCCCCACTCTAATATATATATAAAGACCAGCTACAATGCAAAAAAGCATTCTCCTTCCTGTATCTACAATGTAAACTTGTTGGTCACTAGTTAAAGCTCATGACTATGGTTAAGTATGTGGATACTGATGGAATGATAAACTGAGTGCTTCTTGTGATTACACCGCTTTAGCTTTTGAACCGTGGTCCAGTGAAGTGTCTGCACTCCTGTAAATGCAGCACTAGTCAGTTTTCCAACCTCATCTATCCTTATTCATGACAAGACTTCAGGATAATTAATCTCCTCTAGCAGATGATCAATACCATTTTTTCTAGGATATGAGCATGATCCTGTATTTTGAAAGCTGATTTTTATCCAGACCTCTTCACATTCAACAGTGAATTACTCTAATGCACCATACAGATCAGACTCAGATGAGGCCAAGACAGCAACATCAGTTACAAGGGATGAAGATGCAACCCTCATGTCCCCCAAACCCTGATACTGTCCAACCATTGGCTGCATCTTTATATCCTATCCCTGAAAATCACTATCAGGAATCTTGTGGCACAGACCTATACCTAACTAGAAAGTATCTGACAATGCTAAGTATGAGAACATGATTCATGCTCCTCAAATACAATGACTGATTGACAATTAGCAATGGTCTCAAGACCCCATTTTGTTGCAAAACTCTCTGAAAGATATTTCAGGGCATGCAATCATATAACTTCTCCAAGTATACAAAATACATATAGATGATATTAGAAAACTTTCATGACCCCATCAAATGTCTGTGGAAGACAAAATGTTGATCCATATTTCCATGGCAAGGATGGAAGACACATTTATATCCTGAATCAGAAGCTTGGCTACAGGAAGAATTCTTTCTAGCCCCCTCACATACACTTTTCTAGAAGGCTGAGTAGTGCAATCCTTCCACAAATACAACTCACTTTCCTGTCATCCTTTTTGAATAGACATGAGACTATTTAATTGCAATGTCAAATGAATATTCAAAAATCTCAGACATGAAGACTTTTACACACATGCACATCAGCCTATGCAGTAATACATGCCCTGACAATGTCTTTGCAATGATTAGAATGTCCAGACATATGCAATCTGGTAATGGACATCTGTTTCTGTGAAATGTAGGTAATAACAAAGAGGAAAGTGACCCCCAATAAGACCACAAACCAGCTTCATAGTAGACTGGATTATGACCAATGTATTTAAAGTAATAAGAATTACTAATTTAAAAAAGTGTGTCGTGGAAACAGCAGCTACCTTGCATGGAAAAGGGAAAGAGAGGTTCTCTGCATCTGGTCATCTACCAGCCTGACAGCCTTATATTCAAGCATGAAGTTTGAAACAAAAATTTCTTCTGTGATTGAGCCAAGAGTTTTGCCCGATGAAAGGATAAAGACCCGGAACAAACTTCTGTACAGCATTATTTCCTGCCAGTTTAATCTTTTCTTCATGTAATTCAGGTAATCCTCTGCTTGAATTACATTGATTTAACTAGAAAGAATGTAAGCATTTTCAATTTTTACCTTGCAACTACCATACATAAGTGCTATGCAGATTAACTTTGGTAATTACAAATGTTATATCATGTTACTGTGCCTGTAGTATTGTGCTGTGGACTTTCTATTGTATTAATGTCTCAGTTTCCTGTATTCTGGATGAGAGCAAGACCAACCTGATTAACAGAATATAAATAATAAATAAAATGCTCACTGGGGCTAGTCATGTCATAAAAAAAATGAAACTTTGCCTTGGTGGTTAAAGAGACAGAAATTTCAAAACATGATAGGTAACTTCCCAACATATATCAAAGTAAGTTCCTGTTTTAAAATGTTGGACATAGAAGGATAAACTAACTTTTTTTATTATTATTGAAGCAGGCAAACAGAAAATGTGTAAATATATTGCAAAGGCATACTGCTTTAGGAAGAAAATTGGGCACACTACTATAATGATGCATTGTCAGTACAATTTCTAAGTAGAAAAACTAACAGAATTTAGATTCCCCTTTCAGTTAGAGTTATGCAGTATGATTATATCCCATGTATGTGTGTGTGTATATGTATGTTTTTCTTTCTGTGTGTGTCTGTGTGCGTACACATATCTATCTTTTTATCTATCTATAGCTGTAGCTATATATTTATAGCTATATTTCGGTACATAATCAACTATTGAAAAATAACTTTACTGGACTGTCTCTGAACAAATCTATAAAATTATTCAAAGAATGTTCTTCCTAAAAAAAAATCTTTTTTGCAGGTGTGTGTGTGTGTGTGGGGATTCTACCTCCCATGTGAGGGAACCTCCTGCTACTTAAATATACCAACTCTGAGATTACAAATACGTTCAACCATGTTTCAACATTATAGAATAAAGCCACCAAACAGCACTTCCAGAGCCAAATGAAATTGCAAATAAATAATTTATTTTATGATTTCGTCTAAGAAGACTTTTTGGTGGATTTATTTTATTAGTATTTTTCTGACCACCATCGATTGGGTTGCTACTTTTTAGTCATGTTTCAACTTTGTTAAAAAAGCAACTGATCAGTAAGTCAACTGCACTGTCATATCTGTGTAAGACAATTGACTGTATGACAGTGGCCATTCCTTTGATTGTTTGAGATCATGATAAAGCAAGGATTGAGAATATGCAATTTCCCTCTTGTTAAACAATGCTGTATTTGGTATATTTAACTAGCAGGGGATGGATGAGGTTCAGGTGGCATGATCCTTTTGAAAAAGTAGGTATTGGTCTATTTGTGTGCACTTTATTCTGTGTAGTTTGAAGAAGTATGCTGTAACAATCTATCTCTCGCTATATATATATATATATATATATATATATATATATATATATATATATATATATACACACTCACACACACACACACACACACACACACACACACACACACACACACACACACACACACACACACACACACACACACACACACACACACACGCACACACACACACCCACACACACACACACACACACACACACATATGGACAGAAATATTAATAGAAAGAAGATAAGAATGAAGCGATTTTATGCAGTATAACATATAAATTAGTCAGGGTTCAAAATATAAGCCTCTATTAAAAAATTGTTAGTGTGGGCATGTTTAAAAATAGACTACTAGATTCTCAGAATATAAAAATACAAGAAACAGATATTGTTTTATCAAGGAGGGCAGTGACATTATCTATTGATTCTGGACATGATGACTAGCCTCATGAAGGCTCCAGATACAAGAATTATTTTTCTGACTTTTTTTATCATTTTATAAAGTACAAAACTTTAAAAATGGTGTGCTCTTCATACACTTAATAGCATATCTGTTTGGGGCATTGAATAATCTGTTTAAACTTTCCTCAGTTCTTTATTTCTTAAACTCTGATAGTGATGACAATGTAAGAGTATTGTTCTTAGGTATGTATTCAACTGACAATTATTTACTCTCTCCAAATATCACCAAATTTGTTTTCATTGTATACAGATCCACAGTGTTTATCTGAAAAAGGTAATCTCAAACAAGATAAAAAATGCTTGGATAATGTTGTATGAGAAGTAAGCAGCAGTGACATAAAATAAAATTTGTTTTCTGGTGACTCTGTTGTTTACTTTGAAAATCTTTCTCAAGGTCCTGAAACTTTCATATTTTATTTTAAAATTTCATTTTAATTTAAGACTAAGTTAATCTCATGTTTTTACTTTATCCTTAGCCACCTAGTGCAACTTTTCAGATAAAGGATAGTTTAATGTTGTTTAATGCTACAGAAATGCTGATTATAATATTTTATTTGCAATTTTTATTTCAGTTTGCTTGCAGATGTGCTAAGCAATATACACAGAGCTAAATATTTTGCTGATTTTAAAGTTTCAAGAACTATGCTTATGAAGCTGACAGCAAGTGTTAAATATGTTTCAGAGTAGTAGCTTTGAAGGTTTGAATATTTAAGCAATAAATGATGACATGGTGTGGTATATTGAAGATTTACCCATGGTTGGTGTTGTTTTATCATGAGTGCAAAGCCCGAGTGATTAAATAAAGCCAACCATGGGTAAATTTCAATATACCACAACCACAGAGTCAGTTATTGCTATTATATAATGACATTATTTAAGAAAAAAAATACTTACTTTTCTTAAATAATGTCTTTCTATAACGGCGCATTACTGTTCTTCTGCCGGTGGCAGTATACTGCTTCCTTGTGTTGATGTACTGCACATGCATATGGGATTTGCATTCCTATGCATACCCAGTACATCAATGCTTTGAAATGGAAACAACGGAGAAAAGAAAGCCTCCATTGCTCCGTTTTTTTTCTTTTTCTTGTATTTATTAAAAAAAAAAAAAAAAAGATTTTGGACACTTTATACCAATGGAAAAAAATCCGTGTGACCGGACCTTTTTCCGTTGGTATGTTGTGGGATTTACAATGGGCATGCTGACTAATCAGTGTGCACATTTTGGAATATTAATGGGGGGGGGTCACTGTATAATTTACATTTTTAAATATGCCTTGATTGAGTGAACTCAATAATATGCAACAATGAATAATTTAAATTCTGAAACTTAAGTTATTACAAAGAAATAAAAATGTTGTAATACAACAAAAGGAAAGAAATAATTGAAAGGAGTTGAAATATGTGCAGAACCACCAACCAAAGCCATTCCATATATTTTATAGTTTTGATAATGTAGTTAGACGTTCAAAAGTAATTCTGTTGCACAGCACTAGGAAAAGTATTTCCATTCTCTAGAGACTAACTTACAAAATATGAAAATGATAGCTAATAAAGTATTATTCATATTTCTAATAAATAAGAAGACACTTCTCAGAAAGAAGGATGTATAGCTTAGATGAAATGCTTAGGAGCTAAGATAATATATCCTTCCTCTAAGAAACAAAACTCCTGGTAGACCAAGCAAAATGTCAATCCTATGATCCCCCTAGGGGAATAAGACATCTAAGATCTATATCAAATAAAATCAGCACCCATGAGGTCACATTTCTCACATGTCACTTTCAAACAATCCAGAGACCTAAAATCTTAGAAAGGATTATTGCCACATATAGCTGAGCTTTAGTTTTGTGAAATCAACCATAAGAGGGAACTACAAGGAAGTACAGTTCCTAGGGTTCATATCTACTTTTCATGGTCTGTAATAGTTACCAAGACCTTTCCTGATTTTGTCTGATTTCTTCAGATGGAGATATTGCATCAATAACAAAGTTAATTGTTTGAGATCATAGTACATAAGGACTGGCAATATGCTCTTTCCCTGTTTTTGGAAAGATCATACCTACTCCTCTGTGTTAGCATAACAGTATCTTTCTTATGGCACATGCAGGGAATTGTTATCAAATCTGAAAGCATGTTACAGAACTGCAGATACTTCCACTGATATTGTGGTAGTCACAAAATGTATCATTTATATCCCATAGACCCTTACCATAGATAACCTGATTTAGTGGTCCAATAAAAGTCTGCCAATATGGATTACATTCGCATGTTTTCCTGTAGGTAGAGAGGTCTGAGTTTCTAACCAAAAATCAATATTTCTATGCTTGCATATCTTGTGACAGTCCATAGTAGAGAGATCTTTTAGGGTTTAGCCAGATCAAGAATATTTTCAAGAGAAAGAAAAGAAGATGAGAAAGCATCCATAATCTAACCTATTGTCATTGGGTTGATGCTGAGGCATAACCAAATAGCTTAGGCAAATACACTTTTAAAATGGAGGCATTGAGTTTGACTCTACCTATTCTAGATTAATTACTATCTGAAATAAAGTTAAACAGGAGCTTTTGTATTCTTTTCCAAATAATGAGAATGAATGCTCAGTGGGAGCTGCTTAATTGCACAGAGAATTCTGGGAAATATTATTAGCTTAACTACCTGAATCCTGCTAAGGAATACATATAAACATGCATACAAATATTTCAAGCATTGGCAATAATGCCCTTCTAGCCTACCAATATACCAAAACAGCTATTCCCATAGTAAATGTCCAGGATCTTCTTAAAATATCTAAACTAGTGTAATTTGCTGCTGTATTCCATTCACCAGCTACTTTCTCAGAGAACCAATCAGTGCACCTCTCATGCCCATAGAGTCTTCTACATAGGTTTTCTGATGATTCTGCAACACATTTAGATAACCCCATATACCCTGAGTTACTTGTCTCTAAATGCCCTCTATACAAGAATAAGGTTTCCTCTTAAATATCTATATGAGACATTTTACAAGTTCAGATATTTTAGTCTTTCATAACAACTTCAGTTTTCATATATGTGGATGTCCTTGGTATATATGTGCTGTACTCTTTCCAGTTTGCTCATGCTTGTTTTCTTATAAGGTTTCCATATTGTTATTCCATACACATGTGGGGTTCTAATACAACTAACAGACAATGACTTCATCAGTTCTGATTTCCAAGAGTTTATAAATATTTGTATACAAACTATAGTTCTATAATTATCATTAACCATTTGGTTGATATGATTAGAAAAATTGGATCTACTCATATACCCAGGTCATTAAACGGAGGTACAGTTTCAATCACCGTGTGCTGTATTAAATGTTCACCCTTCAATCTATGTCTGCCAAACCTCATATGCTTAGCTTTTTAGGCTCCCTATTGAAATGTCAGTACTAGAAATACTGAGTGCTGGCCAGTGGGAAAAACAGACCGTAAAGACAGGAGGAGCAAATCTTGAAAATTGCTCTTCTCCTTTAAACTTCTTTTTGCAAGTGGCAAACTGTCTGCACTCCCATATAGGGGCAAGTCCTGCACACACACACCAGATTTATATATACCATTGCCAAGACTGCCATACATTGGAGGAAGGGGACTTAGTATATGTAAGTCCTTTCTTTCAGCCATTCAGTCTCCATATTTTGGGATTCACTCTAGTGGGTCCTGACATTTCAAATGTCAAGACATCTGCATACAGACTGTAGAGGACATAAGATAAAAAAGATAGATCTGAAAGATACAATCTAAAGAAAGATGGGCCTAGGATAGCTGTATTGTATTTCAGGACTCACTTTAGTGGGTCCCAACATTTTAAATTGTTACCAGTTTTAGATGTATTTTATCAACATATTATTCTCCTGTGCCCAAATGGTCAATTTATACACGTTCTTTTGCAGACATGCCCTATCTGTAACACATGTAATCTGTTTGCCCATGTTCAAGTTATCTGCATACAGACTGTAGAACACCTGAGATGAAAAAGATAGTTCTGAATGATACAATCTAAAGAAATATGGGCCTAGGAAAGAGCCGTGTGGACACCCTGACTGTAACCTTGAATTCTACTTGTCTAATTGCTGTATGATACTTGCCATATCCTGTTTGAAAGGCATGCAACTATCCATCTTATCAAGGGTACATCAATACCTAGTTGTTCTAATTTATTGATCAGTGTTTTGTGTATGACCCTATCAAATGTTAAAGTTAAATCTATAACAATTACATCACAGCACAATTTTTCATTCATAGCTGTTATTATATTGCCATAGAATATCATGTTACAGGTGGTAATAGATCTATTTTCAACATATGCATGCTAATATATGGTTTCAAGTTCCAATCTTTCCATTTCTGACAATATTAATTTCTCCATTATTTGTCTATAACATAAAAGTAGACTTAAGGGTTTATATGACTCTGAGCTTGTCCTACTCCCTTTCCCTTAAAGACAAGTTTAATAAGCATGTCTCCAATCTTGATGAATCTCCCCATATTTATATGACTTAGTAAATAATACATATAATGGTACTGTAAGTTCTTCCTGAAGTGTTATCAGGTCATTATTACTAATTCCATCTCCTCCCTATGCTTTGTTTGGATCCAGTTTTCATAGTTCTTTTTCAATATAATCTAATTGGATTTCAGTATCTGAGGTTGCCTGGATGTCATTAGGACAATTTATCACTCCATCTGCGCAGCCAAACTACTTTGTATAAGATATTTTAAATATATTTATAATCTGTTGTGTCTGAGAATAAATTTTAAAATCTACACACAGTTTATCAATGTGTATGTCTTTACTCCTACCACATTTTATACATCTATAAAAATGGTTTCCTAATATGCTCAATATCTTTACACAACGTTTCTCAAATTTTTCTTGGCCTTGTCTAATACAATGTTTAATTTGTTTGTTCATCTTGTTTATTTTAGTTTTCAAAGTCATAGTTTGAGCTCTTTCCATTTCTTATATGTTTTGTTTCTTGCCTTAATAAGGTATCTTGTTCTTATGGTAATATATCCTCCTGCCATTGTGTGCCTAGATCCTGATGATAAATATTTTTTTTTATTTTTGACATTCAAACAATTTCTTATTCAAAAATATCCACATTCCTTCTTCAATTATTCCACTAAAAGCATTGCTCCAATTAGTTTTACATAGAGATTGTTTTGCTTCCATATAATCTGTTATTGAGCTTCTGTGCATTTGTTTAGATTTCATTTTGGTAGAATTATCTGGAAAGAAATTAACCTTTATAGCCCCCAAGATCACTGAACACCAGTGGTGGTAAAACTTAACATAAAGTAACAATAATTTCTTTAGGAACACAAACAATGTCAAGTATGTTCTGTTCCCAGGTAGGCTTTGTTTACAATCTGAAGCATGAACGCACATTGTAAATAATTTCCTTACTAATGTTGTTGAATCAATATTATTCCAGCCTGTTTCTGGTAAATTTAAGTCCCCAGCCACTATTATTCTTCCACCATGCAAGAAATGTATGAATTCATCTTGGCCATCAGCACTTGACTTTGGTGGTCCATACACTCCAGTAACTATTATATGTTCAAGGGCTGTCTTTATTGTCACAGTTACATAATCTATAGTATTGGTGTTATCACTGAACATGTAATAAACACAGGTCTCATAGCTATCTTTAATCCGTATCATAACACCTCCACCTGATTTTTTGTTAGAATGTCTGTTACAGTAAATACACTTATACTCTGACAGAACTGTTTTCCATTCATTGTTGTTTAACCATGTTTCACAAGTAGTAACAACATCAGTCATATGGGTACGTAGCAAATACTCCAGTAAAAAAAAGTTCATTAATGCTCCTAGCATTAACAACCATCAGAGATGCATCAAATGTGGCTATCTGTGAAATGTTAAATTTTTGACCTGACAAAAATCCTCTTTGTGTTTGTTAAATATTGCAAAACATCTGCTGAAAAAATTCTCTTCCCTGATCTTGACAAGAGCACACCTTCCTATGTAAACATGTGCCCCCAAACTTAGTCTTGGGTGCTCTGTATATTTCCAATTTTTAAATGGGACATTGTTTCATATAAGTAGTTACTCAAAAATGTTTTCATTAACAGTAACCTTTCTATATGTTATTTCTTAAAAATACATCCTAACAGTTATGTAAGGTGTGCTATCATAGAAGGCTGTCAGTTCCCTATTAACAGTCAAAGAGTCCTTGTGGATGACATCATTTGTACCAACATGAATAAAAACAGACTCATACTTCCTTACATTAAGGTGTTCTAAGGCCTTTCTCACATCCTCTGCTTTTGCTCCTAGCAAACATAATACTCTTTGATGTTCATTATGTTCTCTGCAAATGTAAGTTTCACTTAAATGAATCTCCAATTATAGAACATCTTTTCTGGCCAGATCTGATGGATCTTCATCTTCTGATTCAGTAATATCTGCTTTAGCAATTGTTAGAAAGGAATGATCTTCATCACCATTAGTCTTATTAATCCCACTGTTTTCATTGCTTATCACATTTTCAAACATACAATTCTAATCCTGCTGGCTTTGTACATCCACGGGTTGAGACATGTTCTCAACTTCTGTCTTTCTCCTCTTTTTTTGTTCTTACAGTGATGTTCTGCAATCCTTTGGCATTCAGTTTTGATTTCTTCCTTTTCACCTGCCCATTGCCTCTTTATCTACCCTCTCTTTTGGTAAAAAAAATGATGCCTTTTTCTATAGACTGAATGTTTCCTGGTTGAAAAATGTTATAATTCCCTGTAATCTGTGTGTTACATAGCAAAGCAGTGTCCTTTTTAGTATGTACTGCCTTTGCTTTACAGCCATTAATTAGTTTATTTTTCTTCCTTTCTTTTTAATTTTCTTTTATATGCTTCTCCTGTATCCTCAGATTGTTGAGTGCTTGTATCCATAATTCCAAAGATATCAGTGTTATTCTCTAGTTCAATAGTGGTTGAATAATATCTACAAACAATAAATGTATTATTTCCTAAATGTGTTCTGTTTGCTGTTTGCCTAACATTATTTATCTCACCAGTCTAGTCATTAAAATGTCACAACAGTTCTCCATGCTGTGCCAATTGCACAAGTGCAATCATCATCAGTAAGTCTAGTTTTATTACTAATAATGGTAAGTAAATAGTCCAGCTTTTGACAGGAGGAACACATCACCAGTGTTATCAGGTGTTACCTTTAAATATGCATAGCATTTAGTATACTTACAAGGTATTAGTGCTTTAGCAAATCATTAATGGCATACTTGTTTAAGGAATCCATATTCAGCTGCAAATGAATAAAGAATTCTAAAAGAAAAGAATAACCAACATTAGTTATCACAGAAGTCACAGAGATTTTGAACCAACTACTGTGAGAAAAATTGCACAAACAATATACAACTAAATAATAAATTCAGTAGAATAGATTCACTGATCTGACCATATCAGTTGTGAAGTCACACAATCAGTAACCATGAGGGGGTGGTGGAAGCGGATGAAGGCTGGGGGGTATAAGGCAAAAGCAGCACTTAGTGATCTAAAGGTGCATTTTTTTAGCTGTCTACTGGCATAATAGAACCACATCCATAACAAAAGATGCATATAGTACAAATATGAACTACATTTTGAATGACTGTACATAAACTTTATAGAAATGTACAAACTCAACTAATGTTGCACATGCAGGTATGTGGTCCAATAGCTATTTATTCAAAAGTTAAGATAAAAAAGTGCATTAGTGCTGTAAAGCATTTAGTGTTGCCAAACAGAGAAGAACCACCAGACAAAAGTGGTGATAAGCTATTAAACATTTCATTCAGACTGTTAACATTCAGCCGGATTCCAAATAAAGTGTTTAACAGCTTCCCACTCTTCTTTTGAGATGACCACTGATTCCTGTTAATGCTTTAGTGTGTGAGTAGAGCTTAACCACTAGTAAGAATTGTTTAATAAAAGCTTGCCTTTTCCCCAAATTCAGAACATAGTCATAATGATCCATACATTACAGGTCATCATCTCACAAAAATAAGATACAAAATTCATCATAGAACATCTAGATCCTGGCAGTGTACACAACTCAGATTGTAAAAGTAAAGTTTGATAGAGGCTTATTGAGGGATTCTGTGAGGGACCCACCTGTTCTACAGCCATCCCTGCTTAGAGGTCCACGCAAAATATTGCAATAGCTTGTATATAGGGTTTGGGGGGGCTGGAGACAGTATTATTATTATTATTCCTTAAATTCTCCTTGCAATGAAAACTCAGAGGTGTGCACAAAATGTCATTATAACTATTTTCAGACTAAGGAAAATGTGCCCCGGGATTCATGAAGCTTGCGCCAGGTGCAGGCATAGCGTTGGCGTTCTAACAGCAAATATGGCTGCCGAATAATTCCACGTGCACTACTAGCATACGCTACACCCACACAACTCCTGAGTCTTGTATGCTAATTACTCCATGTGCAGCAGTGTAGCATGCAAATGAAGGTATGTAGAGATTCAGGAAGTGGTGCAGGCATAGTATAAGCATGCAGAAATGTAAACCATAGAAAACGGTTTACATTTGTGCAAACATAAAATCGGAGCCATGACAGCTGACCAAACACATGTATTATAATGTTAATATATGCCAATGGCTAAATATATAGC
Source organism: Protopterus annectens (assembly GCF_019279795.1). Classification (NCBI taxonomy): domain Eukaryota; kingdom Metazoa; phylum Chordata; order Ceratodontiformes; family Protopteridae; genus Protopterus; species Protopterus annectens. The sequence continues at coordinate 133,926,622 of NC_056729.1, forward strand.
CATTGGCATAAAAAAATGTACAAAATATAAAATTAACATTTAATATACATAGTCGCACTATCGCGACGTAGAAGCGCAGGGCAGCGGTGCGCAAAGGGGATCGCAAGGAATATATAAAATTTAGAATAAAACCGCAATGAAACACATAACACGATTCCCCCATAATAGTCAATGGCAGGCATGCTACACATATTCATGGTTCAAGGGTTGCTAAGGGGCAGTGACAGTGTTATGCGCAGTAGCTAGGAATTAGTAGGCAATGCTTTGCAAATGAGAGGAGCAATAGTGAATCACAGATTTCCCGCTGGTGGAAGGATGCACATCACAGCGTAGCATTATAACACCGAGGTTAGCCCTTGAGATAAAGATGACATCAAGAGAGGGGTGTGTTGCTATTGCTGTAAGCACATTGGAGCATTGCTAAACCAGTCTGCTCCTAGCTAGGCAAAGCTGTAGGATAGGGGTGTGTCAAATTGTCCATAGCTATGCTTAGCTGAGAGTACACAAGGTAACCAAGTATGCATGTGAACAGAGATGAAAACACGTGTAAACCTAGTAAACAGGTATGAGTGTCGCGCACCGCAGCTGAAACAGGAAGGATACAGGAAAGAAATAAGGAAATGCTACAGCAGTGAAATTGGAGTACAAATGACTAATTAACACCCAGGAGCCTACAGTGGGCCATTGACAACAGCTAACAAGGCTGCAAGCAGCTACCTGCAGAACAGGGAAGGGGACGGGCTATACTGCAAAGAAAACAGCAAAGTGTCAAAGCAGAACATAGGCGATATGCAGTATATTAGCTACAAGGCACAATTCGCCATGACTGGGTAGGGAAAGTACAAAACAAGAAAGACAGCAGGTGGATGCATGCCTGATAGTGGGAGGGGATCCAGGTCGAAAAGTGAATTAAAGGGCAACAGAGTAATCAAGGCAGGCAAGTAGATCTCCACAGTAAAGGCCCCGCACATGCAGTACTCATTGCAAAACCCATAATTAAGACTCACAGCAGCTTTAATAGTTCATACACACCCACTTACATCAGCAGCATCCATAGCACAATACTATAAAGTGTGAAAGCACCACACACACATGTGTGTATTCCCATACACTCTGCATCAGTGGTGTATAAAGATGGGGAACTTTTATTATGTACATGTTAGGGGCTGCCATAGCTTTGATCCACCAGCATGCTTTGGAGACTGAAGGTGGTATGGAGGATGATGCACACGACCACCGCAGGCACCAGAAGAGGAGGAGAGTGTTCAGACCCAGGCTAACCAACCAGGGGCTACATGATCTGGAGATAGTAGAGTGCTACAAGGTGGACAGGGACACCCTACAGCAACTTGTGGAGCTGTGCCAGCCACTCCTCAGAGCCAGAACAAACAGAGGGGAACCCATCCCAGTGGATACAAAGGTATGTTTAAGCCTGAGAATACTAGCTACAGGTATCTTTCAAAGACCAACTGGGGATATCATGGGTATCTCACAGATATCAGCATCCAGGGTACTACACCAGTTCCTGGATGCCATGTTACCACATACCAATGAGTACATATACTTGCCCTGAATGCAGGAGGAGTTGGCCAGCAATATGCTTCTCTTTCAAAGTGTGGCAGAATACCTGGAGGTACTGGGTGCAATAGACTGCACGCACATACACATCATGTCACCACCCAGTGAGCAGGGAAGGTGCTACATAAACTGCAACTGATACCCCTCCATCAACTGCCAGGTCATGTGCAATACCCAGGGCATTATCATGGATGTGTGTGCTGGCAGCCCTGGTAGCTATCACGACTTCCACATATGGCATGCCTCACAGCTATATCGGTTATTTGCCTGGGGGGGGGCATCCCAAATCGCCACCTGGTGGGGGATGTTGGCTATGCACTGGAACCATGGATGATGACTCCCATCAGAAATGCACACACACCCATGCAGGAACACCATAATGAGGCATACGCACAAACCAGAATCATCATAGAGCATGTGTTTGGGATGCTGAAATCACGGTTCTGTTGCTTGGACATATCTGGTGGAGCCTTGCAGTACTCCCCGGGCACGTGCATGTGCTCACATCTTCATAATGTGTGCCATGCTACACACTATGGTCCTGCAGAAACAGCTGCAGCAGAGACAGAATGGTAAAGGCCCTCACAGCCCACCACCATTGCCAAGAGCCCCACAGGGACAGAGGTACTCAGACCACGAACACCCTGAGCCACCCCCAGTAGGCAGATGAAGGCATGCGCAGTATGCTCATGCCTTAGTGAAGAGGGAACATATAGCACACACACTGACAGTGTAGGCACCTAGGGACTGACACCTTTCTCCACCTGCACACACAGTAAAAATGGATGGCACACACACAAGACTACCTGTAAATTGTCATGTATAGGCAGTCTACTGTGTGCATCCAACATAGGCAGCCCTCAACTATTGCAGACACAACAGCCAGTAGCACAAGGTAAGTCAACACCTGAACAGTGAACTAAGCTATCAGCATATGCAGATACTGTATGTATAGATTCATAGGTAGGTACTTGGCCAACTGCCAGAGGTCATTCATAAGGCCAGCCAAAATGTGTCAATGTTTGCCACCCCATTGAGTCATTAACCATCCCTTTGTGGAACAGAGCAAATGGCTGGATCCCTGGGGTGCATCTACTGTTCCCCATCCACCCTTCAAGGTTTCTTTTGCAGAGTGTTTGTGAGGGGCTCTGTAAAATGTAGTTAGAGATGTTGTTCCAAAGTATGGGGAGTGTCTATGACAGGAAGCTGTCCCTTCAGGATTTTCCGGTTATTGTTGTAGCAAGGTCAGCTCACTACAGTGTGTGTCTCACTGTGACATGGTTTCCCATAGGTGGAGCATATCCATCAAGCCAGAGTTCGACATGGCTGTGTTGGTCAGCAGAGATCATCCCTGGGTAAACGATATGCCACTGAGTACAGCAGGAGTTTATTCAGTCCGGCTGCATAGGCCATATGTTGGAGGCCAGTATTCCCCTTGGTGAGGTACATTTGTGGACCCCCCACAACTGTTGGACATGTCCTCTGAGGTACATCCCACATGGATTATTACACCCTATGATGGGACTGATGAGTGATGAGTAAAGGGGCACTATAACCACAGTATGTCTAGATGGGAATCCTTTAGTAGTCAGATGGCCTACATAGAAGGATGTCCTCACTATCTACCTTAGTCCCCAGGTACCCCATTACCTCGTCTGTATTAAAGTAGCTGCAGCTCATGTGTTAATATGTGGATGCCAATTCCACAATGGAATGACCATACAGTTAGTGGCACTTGGCTGAAGGCTGTGTCATTGGCACCCTGTGACGTTCTCTGTGAGGCCCCCTGAGGGATGTCTGTGTCAGCTGGACTATCAGTCATGGCTCCCAGTTTGCAGTCATTGCCAAACATGGTCTGCCGTAGTCCAGCTGTGTTTGCCTGTACATCTTGATAGGCTGATAGGTTGATAGGTTAGTACTAAGCTAACTGCCCTTACGAGCCATTTTAAGCCTAGCCAATTATCCCTTGTGAGACTCAAACCATTGCCATGCACCATTGTATGGGCAAGTAGTCTGTGGAGAGGCTGAGGTAGGAATGCATAATTAGGTGAGGGGCAGGTTGTCTTGTACAGTTTGCAAGATGCAGTCTGGGTCAACATCTGCCTCCACTGATGCTGTGTTCTGCTGTTAGAGAGGGCCATTTCCACCTGTGTGTCTGATGGTTGGGATACTGTACCTTTTGGGTAGTGTTGTGGGCTTTTTAGGGGGTGAAGTATGCACCAAATGCAGCTGTAAGGATGTTGGCGATATCAGAAGGGTCAGCATATTTTGCGCTATATTTCACTGGCACAGTGCAAATCTGTGTGTCACCACATAGATCCTTGACATAGCCAAAGAAGGCTTTGTGGTTATCTTTCAAATCCTTGCGTATTCTCCTGCTGATGTTAGCCTTGGATGATGTCATGAGGGACCTACGTATCATGCTAATAGTGGTCACGGATGTCTGACCTTTGTGGCATTTACTTTGTGTCTGGAACACTGCCCTGCATCTGTAGTATAGCCTGTTTATTGCAGAGGTCCAACAGACCTTGTCTAGGAGGAGTGAGTCTTGGCTTACCAGCGATGGCACAAACCATACATCCATGTATGTGCTTATAGACTGCATTTGTAAATTTGTCTGTATCTGGAGCAATGTTTCCCCTTAGTGTGGGGGATGTGAAACCCACCACCCCTGTCACTAGTAGTGTAAATGTAGTTGTAGGAAAGGTATACACTGTGGTATCCATGGGTGGGGGAGATGTTAGGGTGGGAAACAGTTAATAGTTCATGGTCAGTTCTAACCAGTGACCGGTTAACCTCCACTGTGGTGCACCTGTTGCCCATGTTGATGATGACCACATCTAGTAGCATCCACCCCATGTTAGGAAGATTACCACCTGATACAGGGCATATGAGATGATACAATCCAGAAAGCACTGGTCCCGGAAGTTAGTACTTGAGTACATTTCCCAGTTTATAGTATGGTAGTTGACATCGACCAATGCCAGGGTTTGTGTTAGGAATGTCATGTTCTACACTGTCTCCAGGTAGGTGGAGTGGAGGTCCTGGGTCATGTAAGGTGATCCGTAGCAGGCCACATTCCACATTGCTGTTGTGGCTGATGTTAGCTGCACATGGTTGATCACAGAGGTATCATGCTGCCCCACTAACCTGGAGGTGTAGGAATCCATGATGAATATGGATACAGCCCCTCCATGTCTGTCAGTCCATGTTCTATGGCTGAAATGTGTGGTATGGGTTGTAGTCTGGTAGTGCTGATGTGCTCTCAGGAGCCTTAAGGCAGATTGCAGTTAATGCACAGGTGTTGATGTTGTCCATCCTGAGGAGTGCTGTGAGTGCATGCATGTTGTGATCACAACCCCTGGTGTTGAGTGGCATAAACCACATTGAATCTGCTATTGTGCTGTTTACAGAGCTGGTATTCACCTTCGGGACTCTCCTAAATAAGGCACCATGGGGGGCGCCAATAGCCTTGGCCAGTATTCCAAAGTGAAGGCAGACACATAGGCCGGTATTGTATCATTGCATGCATGTTCCCTATCTGTGCTTGTTTTTCATCTCCCTGTAGGTAACCTAGTGGTAAGAAATAGAAAGCCATAACCTTATACAAGCCATCTAGCTTCTAAGATAGGCATTTGTTGTGATTAAGTATCAATGTTCTGTATGTTTGTGCTGTACTCAACTGTTTCCTGACTACATGGTGAGTTCACACTGTGTATTGTGATCTGAAGGTCTGTTTATTTACATATTATGGCTGTGATGGCCTGCACGTTAGAGTGCACAGATAGCCTACTATCCATCTGCCCAGGGGCAAATAGAAGCATAGCAACAGTGTTTTGGCCTTCCCCGCAACATTGATGAAGTAACTGAGCTTCTGTCAAGCATAGCCAATTAAGCAATTCCAGGCAGACTTGCAGGACGCTGTTGAAGACTGGGGTTGTGGAGGGTGATAGGGGCACTTAGTGATCTAAAGAGGGCATGTTAATGTGGCAATTCAACACCATTCAATTCCCCCAATGGGTCTTCCAGCTATCAAACTGGACAGGCTCCCACACCCCCTGGCTGTATGGTTCTGGGACACATGATCCCAGGGGTGTATAGTCTGTTACCCATTCACACAACAAGGTTTCCCTTGAAGTGTGTCAGTCAGGGGCTATGCCTAATGTAGTTAGGAATGTAATGTACTGTCTCACAGTACATTTGTTATATGTTGTTATGTCAAGAGTGCATGAAGTTCAGTGAGTTTGGGGGCTCCCACCTTTGCTTAGCCTAGCTTACACATAGAAATCATCTAAATAGGAAATAGGTGGAAGCAACGTTAATGTCAACAGTGTAATGGTTACAGCATCCACATGGTATCTGTGCATTCGAGGTTACAATCCCGATAAAGGCAGAGGTGTTTATCATGTGCAAAAGTATACCTTAACCACAACTTGCAAATATAGGTAGTAATCGTCTGTATAATAAACATTCGAATCACCCATATAAACCCATGTGTGCAGGAGAGTACAATCAACAGAGAATGTAATGTCATGACAGCACATAGTGAGATGTTACATCACTGACAGGTATATATCCGGAGAAGTTAGTGGATGTGGCTGTGTTTGCGCGTACAGGTTATACGTCACAATGTTTATTTAACTGTGTTTAACCGCTGCGATAATGTCACACAAACACTGTTTAACATGCTTACAACTGCATAAATGAGCCTTACTCTGCAGTAAAAATCATTCGTAAAGCATCACAGGTGTTGAACCCTTCACCATGCACACTATAGTCATGGGACGTATCACTAAGCCATCCGAGGTGTACACATGTTTTATAGTCCTGAGACTACACCTTTTACCATATGCATTTCACTGTTGTTATTGTTGTTGTTTATCTTTCAGCTTTTCCCAGTTAGGGGTCACCACAATGGAACTCCGGTCCGCTAATGATTGGCAGTTAGTTTTTATGGTGTTGAGTTGCCAGCCCGATGACCAACCTTCAACGAAGGCACGCGCATTCAACGCATGTCTTTCAAATGCCCACTCAACCGTGGGGAGGACATGCAGACTCCACATAGAAGGCACTCCCAACCCAAGCTGAGAATAGAAAGGGAGAACCTCTTGCTGTGAGGTAACAATGCTACCGCTGCACTACCGCGGAAGTCCCATATGCATTTGATCACAAATGGGACAGTGGCCTTGTGAGCATATGTACAGTACATTGTAATGTACTGTAGTTTGTGAACCAACACATTCCAGTCTACAGATGTATTACTGTTACAAACTAATACGAAATATATATATATATATATATATATATATATATATATATATATATATATATATATATATATATATATATATATATATATATATATATATATATATATATATCAGTGATGTCTGCACACACACACACACACACACACACACACACACACACACACACATATATATATATATATATATATATATATATATATATATTATACAGTTACAGCAATAGCCATATATATAAGCATCTATGAACACACTTTGTGACACAGAAGCACTCCAAAGGAATTGGAGTGTACACAAAACACATGCAGCTCTGGTATCATAACAGTTAATATTAACCTAAGTCACCATAGAAGGGGTGGTTGTTGTGTATGTGAAGATTGGGGTGGGGGAGGAATGATGGGTAATGCAATCATGCATCAAGAAGGGCCTTGGTCGGATGTCCACTAAGTGAACTGGAGGGGCATACATGGAGTATGGGGACAATATAAAAAGGACACAAAGCAAGAACCATACTCATTCATAATACACCCTGTCATGAGACATTGCAACACCTACTTTCCCAAACATATGAACATTAACATGTATCAGACATATGTACACCAACTGATTGTCACATATGTTTTCAGTAGTGAGGAATGCCTGTAGTACAATGTATATTCTAAACACCATAATATTTGTACATATCTCAGATGCCTTAGTGGTAAGGTCAGTGACTGTGGTGTTTATGGTCCTGGGTTCAAGGGCTATTTTGAGGGCCAGAATAAGGGCTTCTGGGTGCAGTGGATGAAAGCACTCTTAAGCAGGTGTAAGCGGGTTTCCACATTTTTGCGCGGCGGTAAGCAGCGCTACAACATGGTAAATGGAGAAGCGCTTCACATGTTTGACCTTTGCTTAATGTCATGCAGATCACAGGCAAACCTGCTCACAACCACGTAAATGTGTGTTATTCACACTTTCACTACCAGTGCCAACTCTGAGAGGTAAAATAATAACAATGTACTCCATCCTCCGATTAACCTAACAATAAGCTACCTGGGATGTACCTATCCCAGTTGTGTATGCAGACAGGTTAACACCAAACTAAATATGTCTGGTAAGCACACTGTAAACCCTCTAACATTATATGCATAGCTATGCAGCCATGAGCTGGTCAAACAACCTGACCAGACTGACACATATGCAGAAGTATTAGGTACAGACAAACCCTGCACAAGTTGCAATGTTCAGAAATATAACAGCAGTACTCACATTTAGACCAACTCCTCTAGGCATTACACACAATATAGTACTGTTTGCTTCAATACAGCTGTTGCAATAGATTCCAAACAAAACCTCCATGCTGTCTTCCTCACAAGTAAGGCAAAGGGACAACACCCAAGTGGAGTACTCAATTTTACTCCACTGTAGCCATGGTATTGGCTAAGGCAGTAGCAGTGCAGATGATGTGCATGTAATTAGCTACATAGGAACACCAATTGACCATCGGGATAGCACGTTACTGATCTGTAACTATAAAAGGTTGCCTTGTCACACATTCAAACCATCTGTATCTACCTGTAGGACAGTACAAAACACAGAAAGACGATCCGAAAATGAGTAGTACACTAGTTAATAACACCTTCGATTACTAAGATAGTATGTATAACATGTAGTATGTCTGTGTATGTAGTATCTGTACTGTAGGAATTACAGTGTAATCAATGCATATAGTGGAAATAGCTATCTTGTAGTGATGTATTGTTGAGCAGTAGTAATGCTTGTAGTATTCTATGTGTGTACTGCTGTAGGTCACACAGCACACTTCACATACACCACAAGGGATGCTATGGACTTGGAACCCACCATCTCGCTTCCAGCCACAGTTAGTGTCAGAATTGGTCCAACAAGTATGTGCTATAACAGATGATAGTATATGTTGTTATATTGTTAACAGTCGACATATGTATGGGTGTATAAATAAGATGAACATGTTAAAGGTGAGCTTACCATGCAAATATGGTGTGCATTTTGGGATATTGTGACAATAACTGTGTAATGTGCAGTATTCTAGACATATCTGTTTTCTATTTTACAAAGCAGTTCTGTTATGTTATGCAAATGGTAGTTATATCTATTGGCAATTACAATACTTAATGACAGGATACATAGCATTAGTATTGATCTGACAGGTTAACAGCATGATAGCAAAGATAATTGGAAGAGTCAGGTAAGTATCCATGCACATAACACATGTAATATCCACCTCTCTAGCATCATTTGCAAGCAATAACAGCTGTGCATGTATACATGCTATGCAAATGTGTAGTGACCCTTGTTACAGGGCTGGGCCAAATGGCTATGTGCACACCTAGATAGTGTGGATATTGAGAGTACAGACACACTGGTTGAACTATCAGGTTTGTGTAGCCCAACCTAACAGCTGCCTGCACATACTGTATGTAAGGTAGTGCACAGCACTGGTAATGAAACAGGTTGCACATCATCTTTAACTCCAGTGTAACATCTGCAGTAGGAGTGTAAGATGTAGGAGACAGCTGTCCATGTGTAATAGCCGAATCATAGGTGATGGCTTACACTATCTGCTTATATCCTGATCATGTTGATAGTGGCATCAGAGTCTATTGATACATGACTCTGTTTGGGGAGTGGGTGTCTGTGCCCAACAGAGCTCATGGTCCTGGTGGATATCTGAGTATATACCCAGAGAAGGAAACAGACCTGTAGACACATGCATCATCTGTATTCAACTAACAGGATGTGATGTGCTCCTCAGAGGAGGTTTGCTGCTAAGGGTAGCTACAATGTTTCTGTAATAGCCAGTGTTGTCATGTCCATAACACAAATAATTACATGTGAGCATCACTTTCTAAAATATCTTCATATGCAATAAGTAAACTAAACACAGTACTTGGTACTTGTAGTACTGACTGCTCATACAGGCATGTCCACCAGTCAGCTACTGGTGTTTCCTAATGTCAGCTTTGTGTATGTGGCCATCCGGGGGGAATGTAATCTCTATACCATGTACACTGCCAGACCCACCTAACACCATGCCCCACACATTGTCTGGGATGCAGCTACAGGGGTAAGCTGGATGGCAGCCCAGTCTACAGCCATGACTGGACTGGAGAGTCATGAGGTGTAGGTTAACACATGCAGCTCATCAACACAACCAACACATACCCTTACCAGAACACAGTAAGGACACCCACACACACTACCAGAAATCATACACATTCACAGATGCGACTAAGTATCTGGCCAAACAAGTGACCCCCCCCAAGCAGGAAGAGACAGACACCGAAATACACAAACTGTATGACATAGTTTGCATAATTGTGCCACATCTCTGAACACATGACCAGAAACATGCCCAACAGTACTCATTTGTGAATGCAAACTCTAGCACTGTGTTACACACTGGCCCATACGAGGACATACATACTGTTAGCTGCCTGTCTGACATGATTAGCCACATACTCATATACTCAGACCACCTTTTGATCTATACACATGGCTCTGGCATATTCCATGTTGTTGTGCAGGACCTGTGATGCAGTAGCCTGGACAGCATGGAAACACATGTAGGAGCTGTCAGGTCTTGTAGGCCATGCAGGTATGTCCCAAGTCCTGGGTAGCATTCTGCCATTGGCCAGAATGATACTGCAGTACAGGGACAAAAGGATTGTATTCCACAATTGTCTAGTGCAGTGGTGCATGTCACAGGGTATCCAGAATCTGTCGTGCTGGAATAACATGGTTGACAGTCCATGATGCTTTGCCAGACACGGCCTGCACCTGTCACCCCTGGGAATCTGGATACAGCCTTGGGCTCATGCTTCCCCTATAGTGCCTTCATCATGCACGGTTCAGGTGAGGGTCCACTGCTGTTACAGGGACAGCCAAGCAATACTCTGCGGGTCTCGCTACACAATGATACATGTCAGAAACACTATACGGACACACATATGTCAACCCCTAACATGGAGATCATATCTGTGCAGTGACTGAGACATGTTTCAATGCTCTGGGGGGCACACCTGCATGACCATGTTATAACACATACCTCACCTTTTGCCCATTATCCTTTATTGGAACACATGGGCCGTAGGTGTGTCCATATTCCTGAAGGATATGTACACCCCCATGCTAATTGCTCTTGCATAACCTTTGTGCCACAGTGGAATTCAAAATCTACCTTAAGACAGATGACCCACCAGGCTGCAGACTTCAAAACTGCCATAATGTGCTGTAATGGGGAAGATTAGGTCTGAGACAGAACTATACTATTGTCTACTCTCAACTATTCCATTATGAACTGTGAAGACTCCTCATGTACCAACACCTGCGCTCAATGCATGTTGGATTCCATCTACCCCACTGACCTGGATCACAGTAGTCACACAAACAGGGCTAACAGTATGCTACACATAGTTAGTCTCCAATGCCAATGTTATGTTCATTAAAAGCAAAGTGGTGAGTGTCATGGAACCCATGCCGATGAACAATGCATGTGCAAATGCTGAATACTGCACAAATGAACCTTAAGCAGTCACATATGTGAAGTGATTTTGCCATTGAAACAGAACCAGGAGTCAACCCAACACAATCAAGTAGGCAAACTGGTGGTACCATGCTTTAAAATGTACCACAGAAGGTAGTAACTGTTGCAAGAGTGAACATACATGAGTGTAGGTGATCCCTGGTCAGCCTCAGTAATATGCAGATACACCATATGAAACAGCGCAAAGCTACCGTGAAACCAATCAGCCACATATTATGTAGCCAAGCACACAACATTCTATAGCTGTGTCGTTAATTGTAATGGCAATGACAAGACCTGCCATGCTGCACAGCACTATGGCACGGGAAGTACTGCACCTACAGAAATAGCACCCACTCATCCAGATAAAGTCTCAGAGAACCTAAACCCACTCCCACCTCCCCCCCACCCCCAAACAGGTACACTTAGTAATATATCCATGTATACTACAGGGCCCCTGTACTAACGACTATGCAGGTACAAGCTGCACTTTCTAATGCCATACATACAGCTTTCATGGGACCTGTCAGCATCCCAGGGTGTATCCTACACAAATGTAAGAACATTCAGCTATACACATACTCATCATGTTCAATCATAGCTCCATGTCAGGCTGTGTATACACTGAATGGTGCACAGCAACAGTTATCACACCCCACAAAGGGGGAGACACCATTGATAATGGGACATAGTGCACAACTACCCTGCTGAGTCAGGTCTATACGGCCATAAGCCGTGGTCAGTGTAATTGATGTAATCAGTACATATGTGGATGACAATAGGGTTGATTCACAATGCATATCATGACCTTGCCAGGTCGTAGGACACCATCACCCATACTGTGTTCCAGCTACCCTCAGTAAACTAGGTGTATATACCTATGTCACAGGAGTGGTTGGCAAATGGACTGCTGTCAGAACCTACACTACAGAAGGTGTCCGACGAATATACGCACATCAAAGCAGTGCCAGCCACAGTAATACAGGGGTCTTTCCTGGTACTCCCCCTCTTTGGTATCTATACCACATAGACTAACACAGAAGGCATCAGCCGATTGATGTCTGAAAATGACTATGAACTAGGAGCGTTCAACATACAGAATGGCATTAGTGTGTCAGGTGTGTGGTGTGTGATGTATGGTCACATTCTGACAGCTAAGTATTGCATTGTTATCCCCTTTGTTAGAAACCCTGTACCCATTAACTACCACCTAGGCAGTGGTCAACATAATGGCAACTGTGTGTATGAGATGCAGCTGGACAGTACTTCCCTTTCATAGTTACATCACTAGAAAAGACAGGTAGTCATATGTGGCACCCCTAATCATGACAGGGTGCTATCCAGGAATATAGAGATAACTGCTCAGCCATACTCAACACCCATGTGACCCATAATAGATCACATATTTCCTTTAAGGGTTATTGCCCATGTATAGATGGCCTACACTGCCCATCACAATCCCTAGCTGCACTATGTAGCATGCAGTCTACCCTAAATAAAGCCATGTCCAACACAGAGGTGTTGGACATGCTACACTTAACACATCCTGATCCCAAATAAACACACACATCATGGACATCTACCTTTCTAGTACAAGGATCACAACATGCCTGACAGATCCCTATCCCATACACTTAACATACTCTTGCCATACTATGCATCCCTGTCCAGCGAAGCTGCACATCACCCCTCTCTGTGACATGGTGTGATGACCGCATGTCAAATATATCAGTAACCATGTGTATCAGTTCTGTGGCAATGCTTGAACTAGCCACTGAATATTACCTGTCTGTTGCCTACAGCTAGATAACCTGTCTGCCTAGGCTCATAAATGACCCAGGGCATATAGCCTACCACATCACTATGACCATACATGCCATAGCTGATAGCCAACCCTGCAAATACCATCAGGTAAGCTATTGTCCCATGTGTTACACATGCACAACAAAGGCAATACATGGCAGGATGCTACACAGCTGTACAGTGCCATGTAGATGTATATTGCAAAACACATACATGATTGCAAGTCTGCAGGGTCACAGGTCATGTCCCTAACGGCTATGTATGACTATATATGTGGCATATACACAGCATTAAGGTTGATTGCATTAATGTGAACACATCCAGGCATGTGCTGATAGGTAAAGACACCACTGCAGGCAAACAGACATGCCCACGTCAGGACCAGATCCACATGGTGTATGAGCAATGTCATCACATGACGCACACATGTATGGTGATAACATCACATCACCAGTAGGTCTCCAATGTGTGTGACTTATACATGTCTGTGGTGTTAGTGTCATATAGATCTACAAAGATGTATTTGTAAACTTAATAAATATGATACACATGTATGTTCAGGTGTGCTGCTGTACTTCTCTGTGAGTTACTGTGACCTGTCTCCATTGTTATGTCTTCCAGGTATGCCCCATAGCTAACTGCCACCATACAGCCGCTTGGAGGATGAGGACCTCATCCCTTACCTCCTCAACAACTACACAACGCTTTTCAGCCATGTGCCACAGGATGCATAGCAGTGGGATGCCCTGTGGGAGGAACTCTTCAGGAGGGTAAATAATGTCGGCGGTCATAATCCCACCTATCAGCAGGTGTGCCAACACTGCACTGACCAGATAAGACAGGTGAAACAGAGTGCTAATGCAATCACCAGGAAACAAGGTGCAACAGGTGGGGGGCCACTCACCCAGCCCCCACTCACACATACTGAGGAGCTTCTGGCCATCCTGGGGACACCTGCAGACCTCCATCCACAAGCATTAGCTGGTATTGTGGAGGTGGGTGTCTCTCAACCACCAAGCCTGGAGATGCCTGGTAAGTCACTACTGCTCATAAAACACAACCATATATCAAATAGTTACATGTGTTACTGTACAATATATAATGTAACATCATATGCAAGGCATGTATGCACACATGCCACATACTATAGTCTGATACTCTATGTATGCACAGATGTGCATACTCCATGGTATAGTGTATTGTACTGGCTTGTGAACTAACATAGACATTGCACCCTATAGCTACCACACAGGTGTGGATACTGATCTTATTGTTGTGACACCCCTGTTTAGGTACCTCTGGTATTTTGCAGTGGCAGCAGCCTGTGTCAGGTGAGATTGTTATTATTTACTAGGCTTGATAATGCACAGAACATATTAATTGCATGCTATCTGCCATAACACACATACACATAATGTATGGTGGTCCTGGTAATGGACACTGGTCAGACCTGCAATACATCACACTGTTTACCTATGTGAAACAATTGTAAACTATATGAAACACCTACACTAAACCTTCCAAACTGTCATTGCCAGATGTGTGGACTACAGTGAATACAATGGTGGAGGTGTGTTCCACTGTAGTGACAGGTACTACATATCAGCATTACACAGGTTGAGAATACGAACAGTACTGAACTGAGAGCATATGTGTGCACACACACTAAATGTGTTGGAGCTAGAGTATGCCCGGCCCACAGGATACACCCTTGTGGGGTTCTACCCTTGCTATGAATGTCACACAATGCCATGTGCTATCAGACATGCACATGACATGTAGTGGGCTGACTGCAACACTGCTCAACTATCCTGCAAAATATGTCTTCCATCCCATACATACCACCCTTTGTCTGCGTAACCCTGTCCTCAGTGGAGTATATGACATATATGGGTGTATGTCATATGTGATAACACTGACATGTGAAATAAGATGGCCATCACAAACATTGGACTGCACATGTGTACACATGGTCATGGAGGATGGCCAGAGACATGAAGCAAAGCACACAGTAGAAGTGATGTACATGTGTGTACACACTGTTGTACATTGGTTCAACACAATACAACTATGGCCTTTGTGTAATGGTGATATTGCAGATGTGAAACACTAAACATCATACAAGCCTGTGCACAGCGTGTGTAAGCATAACATGAAATCACCACATAACATGTCTTGAACATCTGGAGTGTGTCACAACATGGAACCATTCACCTATACAGTATCCAAATACATACATGTGTTGCACAACATACACATACATCCACATCAAGCCACAGATACAGTAGATTCAACTGGCTGGTGTCAGACATTACTGTCATTCCTGCTCCTCATGTGTGTGAGATACACAGATGGCATGTGTAAGTTATCCATGTGTGGGCATAGTTGGCAGGTATCAGTAATATGGTTGCAGATGTGCAGGGGTGTTATCAGTACACCCTTCTGTGACCTGTGTCACACATTTCACATTAGGGTTTATTTTGTATACACCTCGGTGATGCGGGCCACATTCCACATTAGATATGTATTGTATGTGAACATAGTCATGGCTGTGAACCGTGTCAGTAGCTCACACTGTATAGCAATTTTGAAGCCACATGATGCCCTGCAATGGCTATACACATCAGCTCAATGTGCAATATGTCCCCACATATTTGTAGGGTGGATAGTCAATATTGCATCAGCTGACAGCCCATGTTAGTATAACATGTCCCTGCATTGGGACACCATTACTGCACTGTAGTTTGGAAAGGACACCATTGTGTTACACATGTATGCATGTCATTAAAAATGTCAGCAGAAGACATGTCATACTACATGTGATTGGCAAGGTCATATGCCACACAGCAGGCTGGTGTACTGTAAACCTGTGCTGGTCTGTGGCACCATTGTAAAGTAGGGACAGCCATGTCAAATGTGTATACAGCCACATGCACAATGTCTACACTCAGTTCAGGGGTAGGTGGAATAATGTTGGACAGACATGCACTGCTTTGGGGGAGATATGCAAGTTAGGGCTCAGGTAAACATAGTATGCAGTTGACATACACTACTGATCATGTCCTCCCACATAGGGGCGGTGGCCAACACAAAGCATCAGTGGCAGATCTACAAAGGTCAGCGATAGTCCATTAACATGTGGTGTATGTTGCACACACCATAGCAGTGCAGTGCAATGGTGCAAAGTGCATACATTGTGTTTCAGGTATGGGGCATAGGCTACTAACACAAATTGTGCAATACAGGTATGTATGCTAACCACCACTATAATTATGTAATGTGCATGCCGTCTGCTATATTACATGCATGCTGTTGTGTGCAACTCAGGGATGTATGATGACTACCACTATAATTGCCTAAGCTGAAACTATATTTGTCTAAGCTGAATGTCATCTACCATATCACCTGCATGTAGCGTGTGTGTCTGTGTGTGTCTCCGTCTGTGTGTGTTTCTGTCTGTGTCTCTGTCTGTGTGTCTGTGTGTCTGCGTGTGTCTGTCTCTGCCTGTGTGTGTCTCCTTCTGTGTGTGTCTTTGTCTGTGTGTCTGTGTGTGTCTCTGCCTGTGTGTCTGTCTGTGTGTGTCTGTCTGTGTGTGTGTGTCTGTGTGTGTGTGTGTGTGTCTCTGTCTGTCTGTGTGTGTGTCTCTGTCTGTCTGTGTGTGTGCCTCTGTCTGTGTGTGTCTGGTATAACTTATAATGTACAGTTCTTGTCTTCCCCTCACAGGTGTTGATGTAGGTCTGTTGCCCTCCTGTGGTCCACCTGATGTTAGTGTCACCACAGACTCTAGCAGTGTTGATGATAGTATGATTGAGGCACAGGCAGGGTTATCAGGGGCTGAATCTGTGCCATTGATTGCCATTCCACCTGTCTCCCCCTCATCCTCACACACAGATCCCCTGCCTGCACATATCCCATCACCACTGGCCATAGAAAAAGGACAGTTGGCGGGTGGTAACATGGAACAGGGAAGTATGGTGACTATGGAAGGTGTGCCTGCACACCATGCTCCCAGTCAACAGACTGGTGATGTCGTAGCAGGACCACTGGCCAACATGCCCCTGCGTGACCAAGCACATCAGCTGGAGTCATCAGATGCATGTTTCGGGCTGTAATGGAGGCACAGGCACCTGCTGAATGGCACAACAGAGACGGTCTGAGGCTTCAGAGGGCTGCTGTCCATTCATTAACTGACAACTTCCAGGCACTTGCAAATGCTCACCATCATCTTGCAGATGTTTTGGATAGACGATTGGGTGACATGGTGGGAGCCCTTGACCGTGGCATGTCAATCCTTGAATGTGAAACGTCTGTGCTGGAAAATCTGGTAGGAGTGAGGAATCAGGCACGTGGCCATAGGCCAGCTACATCACCTGTTGAAGGTCTATGTGAACATGCTACTGCATATGCCTGCTCCCATAGTGGTGGTAGCAGCAGCAGTGCTGCTGGTGCTGTGCAGTCCACACCAGGATGCAGCAGGCCATGTGCATGTGGTCCTGGACGGTCCCAACAGGGACACAATTCCAATGGACATGTGTCATCAGATTGTACCCAATCTGGACCTCTGCCTGGTAGTGCCCATGCAACCCCTGGCAGGTGCAGGTCACGTGGCCATGGTCAGATACAGTGAACTGTGACACCTGCCTTGTACAGTCTGCAGCTGTCAATATTACCCCTGTGTAGGTCAGCCTCATGCCAGACCTATGTGCATGCATGCACACACACTGGAAGCAAATGTAGGGCACCTCAACACACACACGCATAACATCCACACACGCCCAATTATATCACAGGCCCTAACACACACACACATGATGTCATCCAATGGCACAGCCTAGGCCTCTGGCAAACATTATCACCCTGTGCATATGATGATGCCTGTGCTGCATCCCTGTCATTCACACCATCGGTGCAGGGACATGTTCATATGGTCAGATGCACAGGGTGAACATACTAGGTAGACAATTTTAGATTAATATTGTTGAGTAGTGTTGACAGGCAGCAGACATACCATGTATTACAGTTTTAGAATGCATTTTGTACATTTGACAGTATGTATCATGTGTAAAAACACTAGCAGCATGTTGATCTTGACGTTCTGCCTTCCTCTTTCAGGTGTAGTTGCATGTGCCGGGGGATGTTGGTGTATGTGGGAGTCCCATATGTACATGTTGACTACCCACAGGTCAGTATGACAATACCTGCATGCACTTTGTAGCTATCACATCAGTTATATTCTCCCATGTTTCAATTATGTTTACTGCTCTAATGATCCGAGAGCATGATAGCTGTGTAGTAAGCTACTGTGTTCAGAGCTGTTGCATCCATAGTGGGTGACATCACAGGTATAGTTACCTGGAGTGCAGAGTGGGTAAAAGTGTGGTATGCTGGATGACAAGGGTAAAGGCAAGTAGAAATAATGGCATCTCATTGGGAAGCAGTAATACCCACTGCCATGACAGCATGCAAACACACCCACACACTTAGGGATTCCAGACACAGTAACACACACTCTGACACACACACACACACACACACACACACACACACACACACACACACACACACACACACACACACACACACACACAGTTGCCAGTGTTCGGATGAAAACCCCTGCCTATGTGCATATCATCATTATAGTACTACACAATTACAAGACACACCACAGAGATTACACATGTACAGGTAGTTGGAATGGCCTAAGATCGAGGACATCGACAGGGATACTACAGTGCAGTGAGTATATGTGGGGAGGGGGGGATCCAAAAGTAGGCTATGTAACAACAGGTCACACCCCAGGATGTACATGTTAACAGGTGGTTAGTATGCCCATCTACGATTGATGTTATCAACAGGGATGCTAGACTGCTTTGTGTGGATTGGGGAGAGGGGGCATTAACACTCCACTATGGTAAGATACAGCCTTACTCCAGGAACTGGACAGCCACACACACACACACACACGCACACACACACACACACACACACACACACACACACACACACACACACACACACACACACACACAACAGCATTCACAAAGATATACACCTATGTCTCACACATACAGACATTTTACATGTGTGTGGTTTAACCACCTGCCTATGGCTTTCTTTCTACACTTCACTCTGTACTGGTGTCACCAACAGTGTTCAGCAGAGTGATAACATGTGGGATGTATTCCCAACCATACGTGATATATATGGACACACACCCACATGTGCCAGTACTGTGAATCAAACACATGGCTATCTCATGATAGGTGCTACAACAGTACAGTACTATCACATCTGGTACAATGCTTACTGACTCTTTCCTATGACAACTGTGCTGATATATTCACAATATATGCACAGGGGAGGTATTACTGTTACAGGTGTCATGGGGCTTGCCTTCAGTGTCACCCTTACAGCATTCTACATTGTCTGTCTTCCACTTCAAGTAACAAAACCTGATGTTAGCAGGTACACATGTTATTGTAGGACTGGCTGTAACACACCAGTGAGCTGTCCTCAGTAATCATTCATCTACAAAGAAGTCCCACCACTTAGTAGTGAAATCCAAACATCTGGCCATACCTCATGTACGGCTTACTGTACTTTGAGCATATCACCATATAAAGTTGGCAATGTTGAGGCTGTATTGCAACAACATGATGTACTAAGACAACAGTCACCCTCAGACATCAGAAAGTGCACTAGCAGGTCAAGAGGATACATTCCACACCTTCCCCATGCCATGTGTGAAACATAGCCGAGCATTACACCATAATAGATGTTGTATTCATTTACTGTTAGGACACCATCACTTTCACTGAGTAGCCAAGTGTACATATATGACAACAGCACATATCAGCATGAGACACACAGCCTTATTCCATCTCATGCTCTTACAAACTGTTACTTGACAGTGCCATGGTGAGGCCAAGGCACTATAATGGTCAACAGTGAGCACATCATATTTGCCACACACACCTCATGTGTACTGGAAGAGTGCCAGCAATGTGCTCTATTAGAGCTAGGCAGTACAGTCATTCAAGCATGTGCAAGGCCTATGGCTTGTAAACATCTCACCCCAGCATGTGCTGGCTATTGTGGTACTAAGGCTAATGTCCAGACAGCACACAGCATGCATGGCTTGCAATTGTTGACATGGGGTATATGTAGGAGCTGTGGCCACACATGGCTGTACATGTCATGAACATATCACCTATGACCACTCAGGAACATACAGTGCAGAGCTGGATTTCCCTGAGTCTGTCAATATAGGCCTTGTGTAGGTCCTATGGTCCTGTTATTTGGGTATGTCTGTAGGCATTGCATTAGGTGGACATGTCTAAAGACATACATGCCACATGGGGTGTTGTATGATATGATAAGTGTCATGGGTGATGAGTAGAGAGGGGATATTACCTCTGTCAACATAGATATCGAACCTTATGTACTGTTTGCATGCTATCTGCCATGTGCATGCGTGCAATGACTGTAGCCACCTGTATGTAGAAAGGTAAATGAAAGCTATGGTAATGTAATATATGTTGTATGAGTGTGGGATGTACATATCCAGGGCAGATATGGTTAGGTCATATCCAACCATGAGGGTGTTGGTTACTGCTGTACAGCAACAGTCGACCGTGTTAATGCTGACAACATCCGAGGGACTCTGGTATGTGTATAACTGAGCAGGTTACAAACAGTGGTATTATTGCATTGCATAACACATTATGCAGCTGTGTCTGTACATGGGTACATTGCACAGTTGATGCAGGCCTAGGTACAGTCCATCAATTGAGGGTTAGCTGGTGGTGTACCATAATGTGTCATACCACATATGGATGTGTGTTGGTAGTCTGGGAACAAGGTGGTGGATGTATGTTAGGATGCAACCAAGAATGCAGCATTTGCCACTGTCACCTGTACCTGACTCATCTGTGATGTTTTATGTCAGAGTAGTGGTCCTTACATGTGAGTAGCCTTTATGAATATGTGTACACCACCACCTGGTATGGTCCATACCACTATTATGGTTTACGTCTGGATGTGAGTTATATGGTGGTAGTGCAACTGTGCACTACAGAGCCTTCAGCCAGATGTTCCTCACTGCACAGATGTCGGTATTCCCCATTGTAAGTTCTACATTAAGCTAATGGATTACTAAAGCCACAAATCTAGCATGGGTTAGCATAGGCATCCGATGCAATTGTCATGTAGGTGTCAGGGTGTTACTTCTGTGTGTAGGACATTTGCCTTGGAATACGGCTATATGGGTAAATACGATGTAGGTATTATCCACACACACGTGTAACATGGATGCATTTGCTCTGTGTTGAAGGCTCATCATTCGGTCATGACAGCCAGGAATGACAGACACTGGACAACCTCATAATAATAATAGCAGGACATTGGCTCATCGTTCTGGTCTAGTATTTGCCACCCGCACTATGACATCACTGCGCCTGTCATTAATGTGCTTGGTAGCAAATGCCCCATGTAAGGTGACGGACAGTGGCAGAACTTGTGTATATGATCAATGTGATATATACTTAGGGTAGCAGTCCTGTTGATAATGACAACTACTACCACAGCTGGGAGAGGTCATCTTGTCACCTGCACCTCAGTACTATTACACAAGGTGGCTCACACATTATGCTTGCACGTGCCACTGTTCCACAAATAATGCCACTGTCCACAACCTGCTATCAATGTATGTCTTTCAGGGCAGCCAGATGTGTGGCACATGCTGTAGGTAGCATCTGCCTGTGCGACCCAGGTAACCTATTGTCTGTCACGTCCACACATGCATGACTGTGTATATGTAGCATACATATGTCAGTACTTCATGTACATGTATTCATATGTATCACACAGCACATAAACAGATATATCATTTACAGGCCACATACAGGTATCAGGTAGCAAACCAGTATGATGTGCATATATACTGACAGGTAAGATGTACCTAACTGCAAACCTGTGTGTTTACTATAAGAGTCCATTATAACATGTTCTGTACATGTAAGTGTTTGAGCATGCACACTGTGGCCTTCAGTGGTTAGAATTAGTGCATCCAACAAAGTTACCAAGTCCATGAGCATGCCCAGTATAACCTTGTGTAGTTGTAGTCATAGTGAATCCCAAACGGCTCTGTGCTACTAAGTGTATGGCAATGACACTGTAACACTGTATAGTGATAGTAGCTGTCCATTCTGCCGATGGCCATACTCCAGTTCAGGTTCCTGTTGTGCTACAACTATACCGCTCAGGCCTAACTGCGGATGGTGTGTCTTGTTTGTGCATACAGGTTGTAATGGACACCTACTTTAAACACACAGGTCTACAGCTATGTACTTCTTGACTGTCAGTCTCCCTGTTGTTGTCAATTGTAGAAGGGCAGTCTGACTGCCTTGGGATGTGTAATCTCTGTGGCATATCTCATAACTGGGTAGTACTGTAATAGTGATTCTTAGGCAGGAGTTCTGATCCCACCACTGGCAGCTGTGTGCATGTGTTTCTGTGTGTGACAGCAAATGCCCAAGTGCGTGTGTCAGCAAATGGCTGAGTGTGTTTGTGTGTGTCTCAGCAAATGGCTGAGTGCATGTGTCAGCATAGGCTGAGTGTGGTTGTGTGTGTGCATTTATGTCTGCATCCTGTCATGGCAGTGGGTTTTGCTGCATTCCAAAAAGATACTTCCTTTTGCACTGGCCTTTATCCTTCTCAACCACTATACCTCTCTCTTCCCCCCTACCCACTGCAAGTAATCAGTCCTGCAATGTCACCAAGCTCAGATGTGGAATCAGTAAGTGTAATTGTATGTGTTCTGTGGCACATACCCCAACTGCATACCACTGTACTAGTTACCTTTACATAGGCAAGATGTGTATGCACAATACTGGCAAGTGTGTGCATGTATGTGTGTGTGACTTCCCTGTAGCCAGGCTTACACATGTTTAATGTCTTTTAGCACACCATGGTAGCCCTCTGTGGTGACCGGTGTCTACAAAGTATTACATAGTTAGGAATGGTAAAGAATACAGAGTCAAGCACGACTACAGTTGGGTATGTTATTTCCCTGTGCCACTGTCGAACAGTGACACAGAAGTGGTCGCTGGGGTGTAGGTCCATACCCATCATTCCCCCACCCTAACTCCACAATCCCCGGGGTAAATTACATTAGCCATCATTCCCCACCACAAACTCTGCATGCACAACAACCATCCCTTCTCTGGTGAACTGCTTATGATTTAAATGTTATAACACAAGGGATGCCTCTGTTTTGTGTACGCATCAGTTCCTTTGGAACCCTTCTGTGTCACAAAGGGCATACTGACGTGTGTATATGCATATATACATATATATATATATATATATATATATATATGTATATGTTTGTGTGTGTGTGTGTGTGTGTGTGTGTGTGTGTGTGTGTGTGTGTGTGTGTGTGTGTGTGTGTATGTATGTGTGTGTGTGTACACATCCCGTAGGTGCATATATATATATATATATATATATATATATATATATATATATATATATATATAGGTATGACAGGTATGACAGTTGTACAGATGTAGACTTGTCTTTGTTGTTTCACAGAGTACAGTCCATCTTATATGTCACAATGTCCTCCTCACGAGGAGTACAGATGTCAGTCAGCCAAGGGACTGTGTTGGCAAGCCATACCACTACATCTGGCAAAAGGCCTGGTGAACAAAGTATGCAACCCTACTATTACCCAGAATATGTCCTGAACCCATGTGTCATACACAAATACATTTGCCTAGAATATCCCGCTATGTTGCTAGTACCCTGCACATTGATGACAGATAGTAGGCATGGTGTGATTGCAGTGGGCTGCAGAGGGCATGGCACCCTGTACAGCAGTACAATAGGCACATAATTGCAGACAATATGCCTGCACTATGTTCCCCACTGGATGCCTGCAACATATGTGGTGCCATCAAATGTGATCCATAGAGGCCATACAATGCCTTACACATGTGCCCTGTATGGACTGATGCCACTGACACCAGGGAATACCTGTATCATGCTATCAATGCAGGTGCAGGATCAACCTGCTGACTATAAGCAGGTTCTGCCACACCAGGCCAGTATTGGCATATCAGAGGATAAAGGTCTGTGTACACAATATGTGCCAGCCAAACCAGGTACACCTGTACATGATGTCACTGTACATTATTGTGGGACATGCACATCTCAGGCAATGTCCATGTCAAGGACTATCAAACACAGACATGACATGCATTGCAAATCTATGGCCATACACAATGGTAACCAGGATGTCAGGACAGCTCATACAATACCCATCTGTGTGGAACATTGACGACACTACACCCCTGTACCACACTGCACACCATTGTCGGGTGGCGTGATGCCAAGGATTACCCCTCACCCAGCCTTGTACAGCCATCTTGCACAGCCAACCACTACACACCCATGAAGCAATGCACACATGCATGTCAGTAATGGTGCCTTGTGTCTGCGTGGGGGGGTATGATGCTCCCAACCACAGTCACTCTCAGTTTAACTCCCATTGGCATATCAACAGATGTCAAACATGTTCACATTCTCTAGCCCATACAACCTCCAGATATCCCCTGTGGTGCATGTAGTACCTGTGCATTACTGCAGTGTGGCAAACTAAGTGCTTTGGGAGTGTATATGTGGGCCTGGCAAAGAGTGTCAACGTGAGTCCATTAGAGAGTCTGGCTGTGTTGACAATGACATCCGTTTATGTGAACAGCCATGTGTGCTACACCTAATGTCTGTCTGCTATATCTCTGTTGCAGATGTCGCACACCAACATACATATATGTTCTTACGGCACACCAACATTTCAGCTATGTGGCACATGGAGTAACTGCATGCACTTGTAACAGTAATGACTAGTCAGTCAAGGGTTTGAACTCTTGTACTGGTAGGTGTGTGACAGATGTTGCTTAGGTTTTAGTCTCCAAGCCCTTTTCTTTTGTACTTTGCCTCTGTCTGTCCCTCCCACACACTCTCTTGTGGATGTGGAGGTGTACACCTGCTCAGCAGCAGCTTGTTTATTTTAAGTGATGGTCATGTTCGGGTGATGGCCTCTGCACCTATTGCAGTCCTCCTCTAGCTGATTGTATGTGGAACAGCTGCAATGATGTTCTCATAGCCATTCACATAAAGAACACAGTACAATATCTAGGAACATCATGTTGGTGTTTGCCCATGACAGTCACTTTGAGTGGTACCTAGATCTGGTGTTTGGTAAACGGCATCACAGATGGTATATGGATGTTCCTCAAACTACATACACAGTGGGAAATAGCCTAAAGACAGGAGGGTGATGTGCCAGACATGACTACAGCATATAAGTGTAGCTATGCTTCATTGAGACAGCAGCCTGTTTAACAAGGTGTGTGTGGTAATGGCTATTCTGCATGTTTTAAAACTGACAAGACAGTGCTCTGTTTGTGAGGGGCCCCCATCTTTAGGGCCATCTGGTGACTGGTCAGTGTGTGTGGAACCATTTGTTTCTTGTGTTACTCACTGAACACATATCTGTGAACAGCAGGAGCATAGTGTGAGGATTTCAGCCAGTACATGGTGATAGTGATGAGTTACTGCCATTGCATCCCTGACTGGACATATGTCATATGAAACAGTGGTGTGACAGACACTGTCTGTGATTCTCAGTGACATGCCAATAATGGGCCACTGTTCATAGCTGCTGTCACAAGTCTTCTACACATTATACAGATGTCATGCAGTATATATGCATGTGTTGTGCTCTCTCTGCAACTGTATACCATATGTTGTGTTGGGTTGATGGTCATATCTATGCATGCTGTTGTAAGTAATCCTGAATGCTGTTGGCTATTACTAAGCCATATCTGTGTTTAAACTGCAGCACCATAGGCTGTATGGGTTTGGAGGTCCCCCCAGAACCTCCTGTCTCACTTCAGCTGGCCATGGCATCAGGCCCCAGCACATCTGGGGCCCGGCCTTGGACCTCCACCTCTATTGGCTCTGCACCCCCTTCTGCTGGTACCGCCACTGAGGATGGGGCTTGTTCCCCCTGGGAACAGGTCCAGACAGGGACATGTCCGCTGTCGTACAGTCCCGGACATGGTGCGTAGGGGGCCCAATAAGGGGTTTTGAGGCCAGATACGCCAGCTCAAGTGCAGAGTGTCACATTTACAGGGTGAGGCTACCCTCCTAGACAGCCCCCAGCACTGCCACCTTTGCAGCTGTTTGGTGCAGTGGTGGCTGCCCGTGGCCTGAGACCTCTGTCCCACTGTTTCCATCTGGGGGCTCATGGGCTTGTGAATGCCAAACACCCCTCACCGTCCAAGGTGTATCCCCCCACATGTGTTATATACTGATCCTGTATGCTGTCTATTCTGTCATCCTACCCTACCTATCCTCCACGAGCATGCCTACTCTCCTTCCCCCACATCCCACTCTCACCCTATGGAAACAGAAGGTCAATCAGTTCCTAGAACAAGATTTGCCCCATACATAGCTGTCCATTCCACACACGTGTCTACTGGACACATGTGACCCTTTTAATATGCGTCACAACATACTCCAGTTGTCCTCACCCCTGTCTCTCAGGTGCACGATCCAATATGCACATGACTCCTAAATGTTCCAGGTACACGTGATGCGGATGACCCCATTGTACACACAACACTACCAGTCCCTCTATGGTTACTCCATATACCATTATCATGATGATGATTTCTCACACAGCACCTTGCAGGAGTACTGTTCTCACATAATGATTGGACAGGAACTGTTGTGTTAATGTAAATAACATGCACAATGTGATGTATATGGCCAATGTACAAATGTTTGCGTGTATGACTGACACATGTCTGTCTGAGGGAGTCTTGATATTACATAGGATAACACCACTACATAATACAGGTGATGCTCGTGTTTCCCTTTTCATTCTTTTGTAATGCTTTGTTGTCACTTGGGTTGTTCCTGATATATCTATATATATGTATGTATCTATATGCTGGCCATAAACACTCACACATATATCTACATGATGGAATACATTTCCTATACTGTTGAATGACTGCATTGGATGATATGTTTGTGATAAGGTTCGATGTCTGTATATCTGCCATGGCTTAGTGGTAAATCATAATAGCTGTTTGTGCAGGGCCCTGGTTTCGAGCCTTGCAGAGGGTGTTTATTTTGTTGCTGGCCAAAACAAGGCTATTGGATATGGTGTGATTAAGGCACATTAAAGCAGTTGTGTGCGGGTGTGCATGGGTTTGCATGGTGCTAAGCAATGCTAACCTCTGGTTACAGTTTCTTACACTCAGTTAGCCTCTACATTGCTTTACCAGTGTAATACTCGCATACTGGTGGCCAAACAGGCTTACACCTGCTTACTCCCACACTTGCAACTGCACTACATTTGGTGTTTGCATCTGCCACTCACGCCCCTGCATGGGAGTGAGGACTACGATATTACCTTGTGATGCCTATTACATCGGATTACATGCCTGCAGTATTGGAAATGGCTGCCCATTAGGTGACAGCATGCCGTTTGACTGTACAGAATCCGTGGCCTGTCCAGAGTTTGATTCATATCGTTGGTGTGTTCCTCTTTCATTGTGCACCTGTCTGGCTAATACATGGGAACTGACACTCTTCAATACAAACAAGTAACTGGGTTTTGGAGCCTACATCCTTCAGCGAAGTCATGCTACTGCATACCCAATATTCTATCATCTTTCTAAGGCTGTCAGTGGAATATGTACTTTCTGTCCTTATCAGACCTCTCATACGATTGGGGAAATATACAAACTGAATAAGGGACATGACATAACAACATCAGGGACACATTTGAATTTTTGGTGCTATTAACCTGACACATTGACAGACTCAGAGCATATGAATTCATACACATTGTCTGAGGTAAATGATGTTTATAACTCTTAATTGTTGTCATTATTCATTACGTGTAATTCACCACCTTTCCTCCATATGTCACTAGTTTTAGGAGGGATTATGTGGGGCAGAGTTAGAAACCGAGTCGAAATCCAGGACGCCCCTGGAAATCGGGGACAGTTCAGAGGTACGGTCCCTATTTGTTCCCCCAGTGGTTTATCTCCTGTCCAGTAGATGTGCTTTTTGGGGTTGATAGGTATGGGTGCCATCTATGCCCATTTTGGAATATTACTTACATCCCCGGGGCAGTCTTAATACCACTTTGCCAGCCAACACCTGCACGCCTAGGCCCATAAATGCATACCCATAGTTCCCCCAACTGCCACTCCTCTACAGTATAAACACACCACTACACACTGCCCACTCTCCCTGTATCAGGACAAATTTCATACATTGTGTCGACCCATGGGATATCAGGCTTGCACAACCTACTGGTCTGTGTACATCTACAGGCTGGTTTGATAAGTCATTACCAGGACTGCCTCCAATCATTAATTTTTGGTGTCCCACAAGGGATAATGCATCAGGTTAATAGCACCAAAAATTCAAATGTGTCCCTGATGTTGTTATGCCATGTCCCTGATTCAGTTTGTATATTTCCCCAATCATATGGGAGGTCTGATAAGGACAGAAAGTACATATTCCACTGACAACCTTAGAAAGATGATAGAATATTGGGTATGCAGTAGCATGTCTGCAACTATATATATATATATATATATATATATATATATATATATATATATATATATATATATATATATATATATATATATATATATATATATATATATATATATATATATATATATATATATATATATATATATATATATATATACACATATATATATATATATATATATATATATACATATATGTATATTTTCATATATATATATGTGTGTGTGTGTGTGTGTGTGCGTGTGTGTGTGTGTAAACCAATACATACCCCGCACAAACGCACTTACACATGCGTACTGGCGTTTATATATGCTTGACCTGTTTACTAGTGCCTATTCATTATGACACTGACACTTCACTCCAGTTATCTTTTAATTGATATTTTGCAGGTTATACAATGGACAGATGTTGCAATATGTTCATGTACGGATTACCGATGGTAATTGGTTCATGATACAGTGGGGGTCAGTATGGGAATGTCTGTTCGTTAGGGGGTTGCTCTAACCAATGCACTATTGCTGTGCTGCTTCATTTGCATAAATACCGATATACCCATGGCTCCTGGTTCCCCAAACACACACTCCAACACCTCTCTAACATTGCTGTCATCCATTCTCCAGTTGGATTTGCGGTGTATCCACACCATTGCACATTGGCCACTCCCTACTCCTATAGACCTATCCCATCGGTTGACTCACTCCACGTATCCTCAAAAATTCCAAATGTTTTAGTCCACAAACATTGGTGACATGAGCGACCAAAAGAATACTATTCACAATTTTTGGGTTGTCCCACATGGGACACATATGTGTTTATGTCAAGATTAGACTCTATACTTCATTACATCCTTACTCCCGTTAACATGACACTACAATTAATTAATATGTATGACTATGTGGTAATGCACACGTTACACATGAGAGCCTAATTATGTATGTGTTCGGTGTATTTCTTTTACAAATAGACCGGTTTAGTAATTGGCGTTGCCATAGCAGGCAGATCACAGGAATGATTCCATGTGTGCGGAAGTCCTCACATTTGATTATTGTCAGCACAGCACTGACTTTGGACATTGTACACACTCCTTTGTTTTAGCAGTTTCATCCCATCCCTCTTCTGCACAAACTATTATTCTATCTACTGTCAAGGTTTGTAAGTGCACATTCATGTTATTTATGTCTGCAAATGGAATGCATGTGTTACATAGAATGTACTTCTACTTACTGATATCTGCATGTGTGTATGCATAAATACCTATAATGAACTTGCTTACCTCCACGGGGCGGTCCAATTAGAACCGGGCTATCCAACTCTGGCACGCCTGGCTCCATAATTTCATACCCATAGTTCCTCCACCCCACCCATGTTAAAAATACACGCATACCTTCCATTGCCCACTTGTTATAGCAGCCATGTCACACCTACACACATTGCCCTCTCCAGAGCGTTAGGGGACCTACATGTATGTTGTCCCACCCCATGTATTCTCAGGCTTTTCCACCATTTAGTCCTTGAACATACCTGCCCTTGCTTGTGTAATGGTCAGAAGGCCAAATGGTCTATATAATTTTTGGGTAGTCCCACCAGGAACTACCATCTGTGTGTAAAGTAGACTTAGCAAATCAACAATGTTACTCCCACTGGTAATATCCTGCCTGTGGTGTGAGTAGCAGTGCTTTGCTCACTCCTGCCCAGCTGGATATGACATATGTTGACAGCGCTATATAATATTGGGATTGCTGTTGATTCCCTTCTCATTCCTTTTGCATGCTTTATTGTTACGTCATTCTTTCTTCATAGATAGATGGATATATATATATATATATATATATATATATATATATATATATATATATATATCTATATATATATATATATATATATATATATATATATATATATATATATATATATATATATATATATATATATATATATATATATATATGGGTCTACTGAATAACTTGACATACGTCCGACGACACCGGAAGAAGACGGGGCCGCACGCCACCCGACACCCCTATGAGGCCGAACAGGTAGGTTATCAAAAGCGATATCCTGACAGCTGAAAGACCGACAGCGGCAGCGTGTGGCGCGATCCAGTAAGTGTCTTGAGTGAAACATTTAGGATTGGGGGCGGACAGGTAAGTGTCGATAGTGAGGGATTTTAGGTTAGGGTGTGGGAAGGTGAGTGTGGGACTTAGGGTTCGGTAAGGTAAGTGTAGGGAATGCGATAGTGACGGGCTTAATGTTTTAGGGTGGGTTAAGTGAGTTAGGGTTAGGGTGCAGGTAGGGTAAGTGTGCGATAGTGGCGGTGTTGAGGTTTAGGGGTGGGTTAAGTGAGTTAGGGTTAGGGTGCAGGTAGGGTAAGTGTGTGCGATAGTGATGGTGTTGAGGTTTAGGGGTGGGTTAGGGTTTAGGTTAAGGTTAGTGGATATGTTATTGTGTGCAATGAGTGTGCAATGTGTAGTTGGCGTTTTTTGTGGTGTAGTGGTGTTTTTTGAGTTGTTGGTGTTTGTCGGTGTTGTGTGCTTCGGTTGTTTGGGGTCGGTAACTTGTGTGAAGTTCGGTGATAGAAAGTAGACCCATATATATATATATATATATATATATATATATATATATATATATATATATATATATAGATATAGATATATATATATATATATATATATATAGATATATATATATATATATATATATATATATATATATATATATATATATATATATATATATATATATATCTATGTATATATATTATATATCTGTATATACTTATATACATTTCTTATGCTGGGCACTGCTTAGACCCACGCATGTGCACTCAGACTTGCTTACTGGTACCTATATGTGTTTACTGCTACTTATTTGTGCTTACACCTGCTTACTAGTAACTTATTCATTATGACAGTGCCACTTTGCTTGAATGATATTTAAGTTTAAATATTTCGTGCGATACTCTTATGTCAGTTTTACGGCAAAACGACATTCATTCCACATGGAAAATTATATGTGCTATTGTTGGGCTCAAACCGCGAATGCCTGTTTGTTAGACAGATGCTCTAAACACTACACTATTGACACTTACATTGATTCCGCATGTTTTTCTCTATTTGAATGAATATGATGTGTAAGCTACGCTCGGCAGAGGGCAGTGACATGCAGACATGCTACGCTTTGCTTACACCTTCGATATTGCAGCATTCAAATGTATAATAGGGACAAAGGCTCTTGCTACCCCCATAGTGCCTTTTTTAGGCAAGGCTCAAAAGACAAACCCACCTCCATAGGTATCACAAGGGATAAGAAACTAAGAGTAATGCTACTCAACGCTAGAAGTCTAAACCTCAAGATGCACACACTCGAAACTCTCCTTAGCATGGAGAACATCGATATCTGTGCAGTAACAGAAACCTGGTTCAGGGTCGAGAGCACCCAGCCCTACCAGGTTATACCTCATGCCATGCTTTTCGCCCCAAAACTTGGACCGAACCACAAAGGAGAAGTATCGATATTCATCAAAGATACCCACACCTCCAGGTTGGTGGCAAAGCACGAAGCATCGGAGACTATCCATGTGCAACTAACAGTGGGTAAAACTGCCTTCCAGTTTATAGCCTGCTACAGACCACCCTCCCAAACCCAGGAACCCCACTCGGCCTTCCTGAGAACACTGGAAAATATGAAGGTCTCTCCGACACCATTATATTGGGTGACTTCAACTACCCAAACATAGATTGGGAGCATTACTCTAGCTCCAACACCCTTGCCCAAAGGTTCCTAGAATTCATAAACTCAAATGCTATGGAACAACTTGTTACCACTCCCACAAGAGGAAAACATACTGGACCTGATCATCACCAACATGGGGACTCTATGCTCCAGACCAGAAGTTTATCCTCACTGGTAAGATCAGACCATAAACTGATCTCACTGGATATTCACATCCCGACCCACCCCTGCCCAGAAAACCACAGTGAAAAACTTCTCTAAAGCAAATTTCACTCCTCAAAACCGAGGTGGAATCCTTCAAAGCCCGGCCTGTGGAAAATACGCCCAGACAGAATCCTTTATAAATGCATTCTATGAACACCTTCAGGACTGCATGGATCATGCAATCCCAAATAAAACCAAGACCCAATCCTCCAAAGGCAGCGACCTGTGTGGTGGACCCCAGCCATAAACAAACTATACAATAGAAGGAGGAAGCTACTACATGATAGAGCAAAATCCCAAAGGAAGGCATCTCTGATCAGTATTAGCAAAAACTAAGGGCACTCATAAAATCGTCAAAGGCCAGCTTGAGAGAAAAATTGCACAGGACATTAAGGATAATCACAAGGCTTTCTTTAGTTATGTTAGGAACCTGGGTGGGAATTCCCAGATATGCTCAGAATTAGTCCAAAATGACAAAAATACACTGATCCCACAGACATTGCCAACATCCTAGCTGACAGGTTCAGCGCAAACTTCTCCTCCCAACCAAAGGGCAAATATCTATCCCAGCAGAGTGCTGCCCCTGACATCTCAGATGCTCAGGTGGGAGCCCCCCTCTCAAAGCAAAAACACAGCATCAATGGGACCAGGCGGTGTCCCAGGCTGCGTCCCATGAACTCCAAGAAGAGCTAAACCCAAACATAAAACTACTGTTCAATCTCAGCCTTACTACAGGATATGTACCCAAAGAGTGGCGTGCAACAGTGGTCCCTCTCCACAAGGTGGTGCCTCACGGACCCTGGAAACTATAGCCCCATAAGCCTGACTAGCTTGGTCTGCAAAGCTATGGAAAGGATCATCATGGACCTCATAAATAAAGATATTGGGGACCTACAGACACTGGATCCTACCCAGTTTGGCTTTGTTAAGGGCAGATCCTGCCTCTTAAACCTGGTTGACTTCTTTGAAACAGTCACCAAGGCCATTGTGAAGGGAAGGTGGTCCACACAGCCTATCTGGACCTAAAGCCTTGATACAATACCCCACTCGGGCATTATAGATAAGCTCACCAGCTTAAATATAAACCCCTATGTCACTAGATGGGTTGCAAACTGGCTCAAGGACAGAACCCACACGGTTAGAATTGCTGGAGCCATGTCAGACTCCAAACCAGTTACAAGTGGCGTCCCACAAGGCTCAATCCTGGGACCTCTCTTGTTTGGTATATATTTCGGAGGTACAGGCCAACACGGAAGGACTGTGGCTGACCAAGTTAGCAGATGACTGCAAACTGGGCCATAATTGACTCTCCAGCCAACACAAGCATCCTCCAAAAGGGCCTCAGAAACAGACAACTGGTGCCAGAGCCATGGCCTCAAGCTAAATGCCAAAAGTGTATAGTCATCCTTTGGCAAAACAAAGTGCCACAAATTACCACATAGGTGGTAATCCATTAGTACAGAAGAAGTAATTAGGGACCTGGGGACCCAAGTTGACAGCAATCTCTCATTTGACAACCACGTGGCCAAAGTGGTTAGAAAAACATTTATATAGCCCACCTAATCATGAAGGGATTCACATCTAGATTAGGGAGGTCATCGTGCCTCTTTACTCATCCCTCATCAGGCCCATAATTGAGTACAATGCCCTTTTGGGATGTACCTTACCAAACACCTGCAGCAACTGGAAATACCCCAAAAGTACCTCACCAAGAGGATCAAAGGGCTCAAACAGATGCCATATGCTGCCGGTTGAAGAAACTCCAGCTCTACTCAGTGGCATACCGCCTGCTCAGAGGTGACCTGTGCCTGAAGGCCATGTCCAACCCGAATTAAGGGACATGCTGCACCTCAAAAATCCAAATCCCATCGAGCTACACTTCGAGACTTGAACCTCAGCACTGAAATAAATAGGACATGCTGGAGGGACAGATTCATAACAGAGGCTCCCTTCACTCTGGAATAAAATCCCAGTCCAGGTTAGGCAGAGTCCCTCATTGACACTTTTCAAGAGGAATCTTGATGAGTGGATGGGAGATCATAGGTTTACCCCGGGTATCACTTCTGTGTCACTGTTAGACAGAAGCACAGTATACTAACCTCGAAAAAGGGCATAGCAAAATTAATTTAAAATGGGTGGCGAAAGCCAAACATACTCTGGCTAGGCATATAAATGCCCTAGGGCAGATAGCCTAGTATGAACCTATGAACCTATGTACCTATGAACCTATGAGAATCTTATTGTGAAAGTTCTAGGGACAGGGTTCATCATTCTACTACGTGCTTGTGTGTTTACTACTTCGAGTGCATTTCACTGTTCGTGGACACTCTTGTATTCTTAGCATACATTTCGGTATCCATGGACACTGAATTACTGACTTACTATTCGGGGCGGGTTCTACAAGTAGGCATAGTAGGTTTTGCAAGTATCGGGGCATGTTTACGCCTCCGTTGAGCACTTGTGCACACCCTCTGCACTCGTGCACATTTCCTGTGCACGTCAAGTTTACCGTGGCGCGCCCTCATATATATTCATATGGAGCTGCTGCGCTGTCTGTAGTGAGGTCGCTCGGCGCAAGGCTAAAACCGTCCTTGTGCCGAGCTTTTTGAATCCAGGGGGTGGTCTTTATTTCTGTAATTTTCCTCAAAATCAATCCTTGGATGTATGAACAGAAGATCACTGTGGCTTTTTTGTAGCTGTTTTCATACAGCCATACCTCAGAGATATGCACAAACATCACTATAGCTTGTGTAAGGCAATGTAGTGTCTAGGCAACAGACTGGAAAACATAACTGAGATATTTCTTTTTTTTTCTTTTCTCAGAATTAAATATGAAGTATATACAGGTGGCTAATTTTCTAATTTTAGGAAGTAGGGGTAAGGAGGCATATTGTGAATATACACCTGAAATCAACAAGTTAAAATATGTTACTATATGTGGGTTGTCAGATGGATGCACAGAAGGTAGTTGTCTTTTTCTTTGGTGGAAGAGGCAAGCTGCATGATGTGTGACAGCAGCAACTTGAAATATTTGACTGAGGCCAATTATGCATTGACATTTATTCCAATCTAACATTAGAGGGATACCTGGAAGGTGACATTTTTTTTCTTTTGACAGGGAGGCAAACACTATTCTAAGGTATACATTTGCACAGACTGCATAGAGGAAGATCCTGAGCATATCTAAACAATCTTACCTCGGTTTGTGATTTACTGTGGAGTTGTCTGGTATGAGAAGTTTTATTTGAATTTATGTTGCATTTGTTATCACTGTTTTAACTCTTTGGAGGTAGAAAGTGATAGCTTGTTAACAAGACTTACTTTGATTCATACTTCGTTGTTTTACCTTTAATTTCGCTGTTGGTTGTTAGAAAGGGAAAGGTTTTAGACAAGCAAGCTCTAGCCACCCCAAGGGGTTAGGCAGCTATAAATTCACACAGACTGCAGAGAGGAAAATCCTGAGCATATCTAAACAATCCTATCTTGGTTTGTGATTTATTGATCTTTACGGTTAAAAAACAGTCCAGCTGTGAATGATAGTGAGCAGAAGCTACTGCTCGTCATTGCATGCAACGTAAAGGAATTGCAACTTTTGTTTTGCTTGCAGAAGTTGTACGGTCAGAACAACTTTACTGTACTTACTTTGGTATTTAGTTGTATATTGCTTGTGTGATTTTTTTGTCATAGAAGTTGATTTAAGTTCTGTTTGGATTCTGTGGTTACTGTTTTTGATTATTCTTTTCTTTTATATTTTATTCTTTTGAAGCTGAATATGGATTCCTTAAATGAGTATCCAATTAATGATTTGCTAAAGCACAAATATCTTGTACAGTGTAATAAATGCTATGCATATTTAAAGGTAACAGCTGATAACACATGATCGGTGTACCTCGTGTCAAAAGTTGGATGATTTGCTTACCATTATTAGAAGTAAATCTAGACTTGATGATGATTGCACTTGTGCAACTGGCACAGCTTGGAGAACTGTTGTTTCATATATTAATGACTGGACTGATGACCTAAATAATGTTAGGCATACAACAAATAGAACACATTTAGGAAATGATGCATCTACTGTCTGCAAAGATCATTCAACCCCTATGAAACAAGACAATGCCCCTGACAACTCTGGAATTCTGGATGTAAGTATTCAGCAATCTGAGTATCTGGTTTGTTTAGAAGGAAATGAAAAAAGAAAGAAAAGAAGAAGTTCACAACAAATAACAAGGAAGAAAAAGAAACCGATTAATGACTGTAAAGGAAAGAGAATACGTAGTAAAAAGGCTTCTGCTTTGTCATGTAACACACTGGTGACAGGGAATGATGATATTTTCCTATCAGAAAATCCTCAGTCTACAGAAGGAGGAATCACTTTTCCCACAGAGAAGGTAAAAAAAAAAAAGAGGCAAGGGGCAGATGAAAAGGAAGAAATCAAAATTGAACATGGAAGGATTGAAGAACATTACTGTAAGAAAAAAGAAGAGAAAGACAGATGTTGACTACATGGCTCAAGCTCTGGATTTACAATACAAGCTGGATAAGAATTTAATACACAATGAAAACAGTGTGCTTAATAAGACTAATGGTGATGACTATCTATCCTTCATAACAATTGACAGAGCAGATATTACCTTATTAGAATCTGAAGATTCTTCAGAGCTGGCCAGCAAAAATATTCTTGTAATTGGAGATTCAATTATTATAGTAACTGATACTTATATTTGCAGAGACGATAATGAACATCGGATAGTGTTATGCTTGCCAGGAGCAAAAATAAAAGATGTGAGACAAGCCTTGGAATACCTTGATGTAAGGAAGTACAGATCCTTTTTATTCATGTTGGTACAAATGATGTCATCCACAAGGATTCTCTGACTGTTATTAGGGAACTGACAGCCCTATTAGACAGTATAGCTTGTATTGGTGTTAGGATGCATTTTTCACAAATCACATAGAGAAAGGATAATCAGGTCATTGTGAATGAAAAGATTTTTTGGGTAAATACCTACATGGAAAAACTGTCTTGTTTTAAAAAATGGAAATGTGTAACGCATCCAAGCCTAGTTTTGGGCACATGTGTTCAGATAGGATGGCGTACATTTGTCAAAATCAGGGAAAATAACTTTTGCTGCAGATATTTTGCAATACTTGACAAACACTAGGCAGGATTTTTGCCAAGTCAAAAATTTAACAGTTTAGAGATGATAACATTTAATGCAAGAATAATGGTTGTTAATGCTAGGAGCATTAATAATAACGTTTTTATTGGAAAATTTACTACGTTGCCACAAGATTGATCTTGTTATTGTTTGTGAAATATGGTTAAAGAACAATGACTGGAAACCAGTTCTGTCAGGGTATAAATTTTTTTACTGTAACAGACATTCTAACAAAAAATCAGGTGGAGGTGTTATGATAGGGATTAAAGATAATTATGAGATCTGTGATTATTATAACACCAATACTATAGACTGTGTAACTGTGACAATAAAGACAACCTTGGAACATATAACAATTGTTGGAGTGTATAGACCACCAAAGTCAAGTGCAGATGGCCTAGAGGAATTCATACATTTCTTGCATGAAACACAGGAGGTAAGAATAATATTAACTGGGGACTTAAATTTACCAAAAATAGACTGGAATGATATTGATTCAACAACGTTAGTAAGGAAATTATTCACAATGTATATTCAGGAACAACAATTGCCGCAGATTGTAAAAAACCTACCAGGGGATGGAAGATCCTAGACATTGCTTGTTTTCCAAAAGAAATTTCTGTTACTTCAAGTCAAGTTTTACCACCATTGATGTGCAGTGATCATGGGGTTATAAAGGTTAATTTGTTCCTAGATAATTCTGCCAAACTGAAATCTAAATGAATGCACAGAAGGTTAATTCCAGATTATATGGAAGCAAAACAGTCACTATGTAAAACTAACTGGAGTGAGGTGTTCAGTGGAAAAATTGCAGATGGAATGTCAAAGGTTTTGAAAGAGAAATTTTGAGTGCAAAAAATCAAAATAATGTTTAACATCTGGGGGTATATTTCCATAAGAACAAGATATCTGATTAAGGTGAGAGACAAAAATATAAGAAATGGAAGAGAGGTCAAACTACAACTTTGAAAACTGAAATAAACAAGCTGGACAAACAGATTAAGCATAGTGAGCAAGATCAAGAAAAATTTGAAGAACATTTATATAAAAAAATATTGAGCATAATAGGAAACCTTTTTATAGATGCATAAGAGGTGGAAGGACTAAAGACACACACATTGATAACCTGTGTGCAGATTCTAAGTTCTTTTAGACACTACAGATTATAGATATATTTACAAAATCTTATGCAAAACAGTTTGGCTCTACAAAAGAGGTAATAAGTTGTCCTAGTGACATCCAGGTAACCACCAATACTGGAATCAAATTAAATTATATTGAAAAAGAACTGCACAGACTGGATCCCAACAAAGTACAGGGAGGAGATGGAATTTATTAACAATGACTTGAGAACACTTCAACAAGAACTTACAGTACCATTATATCCATTATTCACTAGGTCATATAAATATGGGGAGATTCTTCAAGATTAGAGACATTTGTTTATTATACCTGTTTTCAAGGGAAAGGGGAGCAGGGCAAACCCAGAGTCATATAGCCCCTTAAGTTACTTTCATGTTGTGGAAAAGTAATGGAAAAGGTAATATAGGATAAGTTATTGTCAGAACTGGATAGGCTAGGACTTGAACCCATATATCAGCATGCATATGTTGAAAACAGATCTATTACCACCTGTAACATGATGTTCTATAACAATATAATAACAGCTGTGAATGAAAAATTGTGCTGTGATATAATTTATATAGATTTAATTTCAGCATTTGATAGTGTCATACACAAAACAATAATCAATAAATTAGTGCAACTAGGTATTGATTTATTCTTGATAAGATGGATAGCTGCTTGGCTTACAAATAGGACATGGCAAGTATCTTACAGCAACTGGACAGCTGAAATCCTTGGTTACAGTCAAGGTTTCCCACATGACTCTGTCCTAGGCCCTTACATATTTAGATTATATCTTTCAGACCTAAATTTTTCATCTGAGGTGTTCTATTGTCTATATGCAGATAACCTGAAATTGGGTAAACTGATTACATGTGTTACAAATAAGGCATGTCTGCAAAATAACTTGAATAAATTGACCATTTGGGCACAGGAGAATAATATGCTGATAAATACATCAAAAACTAAGCATATAACATTTGGGAGACATAAATTGAAAGGTGAATATTTAATACAGGACTCAGCGATTGAAACTGTAGACTAATTTCAGGACCTTGGTGTATTGGTAAATTCAGCTATGAGTTTTTCTAATCATATCAACCAATTGGTTAATGATAGTTCTAGAACTATAGGTTGTATAAAAAGATTTATAAAGTCTAGGAAATCAAAAATGATGAAGTCATTGTTAGTTAGTTACATTAGACCCAAACTTGACTATGGAATAACCGTATGGAAACCCTATAAGAAAACAAGCATGTGTAAATGGAAAGAGTACAGTGGAAATATACCAAGGGCATCCATGGATGTGAAAATTTAAGTTAAGGCTAAAATATCTGAACTTGTACAGTGTGTCTTATAGATATCTAAAAGGAGATCTTATTCAAGTATATAGTGCATTTAGAGACAACTACCTCTGGGAATGTTTGGGGTTATCAAAAAGTACTAGAGAATCATCAGATAACCTATGTAGAAGATTCTATAGGAATGAGAAGTGTATTAATTGGTTCTCTGACAGAGTAGCTGATGCATGGAACAGACTACCAAATTACATTAAAGCAAGTACTAGTTTAGATATTTTTAAGAACAGCCAGGACATTTATTATGGGAACAAGTATTATGGTACAGTATATTGGCAAGCTGGAAGGGCTTTTAATGCCCGTGCTTGAAATATTTGTATGTATGTAAGGTATGATTCCTGTATCTGTGCAAGTGTTTATCTTTTCAGTTTATTGGGAACTAATTTTTGTCAGCTTTGATTATTAAACCTTGGGCACAACTTAGTTGTTCACTGAAAGAAAAAAATAAGAATTAATTTTTTAGTTAGCTATAAGTTTTAATCAGACCATGATTGTAATAAAAGGCTGGTGAATGCTCTAAAATATACCTCACGGTATCTAGAATCCCATGGCTTTTCAGGCCCAAGCAGCCTCTAGACTATCAGCATAATTCTTTTATTTCCTCAGTAGTTATTGCACTCCAGTTTTGGCCAGTTAGGGAGTAGTACAAGGATGCAGGAAGAAAATGAAAAGTAAGAATAAAGTTCTTTATTTAGCCATGATTTTTGTTCAGGCCATCTTTGGCTCAAAACAATTGAAAAAAAAGCTATAAAATGCAACTCAGCATGTCTACAACCCAATGGCATCGGGGTGGGGTGGGGGCTTGTGGTTTAATTTGTTTCTTTCCTCATCATTTATTATGGTGTAATCTTAGATAATTTGGAGATATTGAAAGAATGCAGGAAAAATCTGAAGAGTACAACAAAGTATGAGAAAATGAGAAAATATGAATCTGAATGACGTTTCAAGGCCAGGATGTGGAATGTAGGGGGCACAATGGGGGTCTGTAGGATGGGCAGTGGGCAATGGGGGAGGCACATGGAGTCATTTTCCTAGGATTTCATTTCACCAATGCCAGTGACTGCCCCACTGAAGTACATCACACAGCATATCAACAAGGTTTTTGTAATATTTTATAACACTTTTAACATCTGGATAAGAAAAAATACAATATGCCTGCTTTTGTCAAATATTTCGTATACAACAATCCTTTTGACTGTATTTTTATTTATTACTACATATTATATTTCTGGTTGCATGATAGTGTTAAACATGAACTTGTAGATACACTGCTCAAGCTGTTTAGTTTAGCTACTGGCTTTGTTCATGATGACTGGCACATTGCACAGTGAAGCCCCTCTATAAAGTTAGCCTTACAACTGACCTGGGTAGTTAAAGTCCTATTAGCCTTACAAGCCTCATCTGTGAAACCATGGATTGTGTTATATCTAACCTCATAAACTGTGATTTCAAGATCCTTGTTTGACTTGACTTGACACCAACAGTTTCTCGTTGTGAAGGGAAGACCCTGTGTATTTAGCCAAATAAACTTCTTCAAAGGGTTACTGAAGCTGCAGATGGTAGCCATGCAATGCATGTGGTGTATTGTGTACTGACAAAGGCCTTTAGCACCATTATGACATCATACAAAAGCTAATTGCTTTAAAAATCAACCTAAACATGGTATGATAGATAACAAATCAGCTGAAAGACAGAACCCACACAGTACAAGTTGCAGGTATGTCATCAGAATATATGAAAGTGACCAGTGGTGTCCCTCAGGGCTCAGTGCTGAGAATATCTGTTTTAGCATTCACTTATCAGATCTTCAAGTGGAGAGCCAAGACCTCTGGCTAACAATGTTTGCAGATGTCTGCAAAGTGGAGTTAACATCACCCTATGGCACCCAAACTCTCTTTAATAAACTCTCCCTAGTGAACTCTTGGTACTAAAAATGAGCTCAAACTAAATGCTAAAATGCATACTATCATTTTTGGTAGGCAATGCCTTCCCTCATCATTCTGTATAGCCAACAGACCACTACAAAAAGAAATCTTTGTCACTGACCTTGATACTTAGGCTGATAGCACCATCTATTTTATCCATCATGTGACAGTAGTCCGAAAATCCTTTTATTTAGCACACCTAATTGGCAATGGAATATAATCACGTCTTAAGAAATAATAATTCCCTTATACTCAGCATTGATTAGGACAATTACTGAGTAGAATGCCCCCTTTGGAAAGTATCTCATTAATCATATCAAAAAATTAGCAAGGCCTCAAAGGTTCCTAACCAAAATAATCACAGGCCTAAAGTCCCTGAGGTACTAAGATATGTTAGAAGCTGTATCCCTTTATTCAATATCTAACAATCTTTTGAGGGAAAATGTTCATCCTGCTTACTGCAACATTAGAGGCCCAGTTGTCCTGGACATCTTGTTTCTCTGCAAGTCCAATATCTCCCCTGATAATATAACCAGATACCTAAATCTTCACCAGCAGATAAATCCATCACAATGAAAAGGAATGCTTATAAGACAGCACCTTACAAGCCTTTGTAATAAACTTCCCCTACATGTTAAGCAGTGCAATTCACTATCTACTAAAAACATAAACTAGTAACTGGATGGATATCCGAACATTTTACTGATATGGCCCTCCTGGAGAAAGGACATACTGCCTGAGTGTGGGTGTGAATAGTCATAAGATTTGTTGGCCTTAAAAAGAAAAAAAGATATGTTGGCCTTGGAACACCTATGGATTGATGAATCTAAACTGTTTTTATGGCTTACATGCATACATTATCTGGAACTATCTGCTTACCCCATAATGATCCTGTGTAGCATAAAGTTACTGTAAGAGAATGAATGAAGAAATAAATACATCAACATGATTAGTACATTGGAAGTCAGTCTAGTTCCAGTGAACCTTTGAACATTCTGCCCAAAACAGGCTGTTGGACAGGAGAGCCAAAGCCTATCCAAGTACTCAGTGGGTGAAAGGCAATAAGCATGCAGGTCTGCACAAACTTATGGAAATGAAATTTTACTTGTAGAACAGAACTACACATGCATATATGTGCATGTGTGTGATATGAAAGAACAACCACAGCAGGGCTAGCCAATGGTGTGGACATTGGTTGTTGAAGTCACACCCACTCCATGTGTAAAAATGGTAAAAAAGGGGCTGTGGATGGATG
The DNA here is from genome assembly GCF_019279795.1 of Protopterus annectens. Classification (NCBI taxonomy): domain Eukaryota; kingdom Metazoa; phylum Chordata; order Ceratodontiformes; family Protopteridae; genus Protopterus; species Protopterus annectens. The sequence goes on from NC_056729.1 coordinate 133,970,225, forward strand.
GATGGATGGATGGATGGATGGATGGATGGATGGATGGATTGATTATAGAGCATACCTCTCCCCTGTATGAAGGATGCACATGAATCTAATGTCTTATTGTACTTTACTGCTATTAACCCTGGGTCAGGGTTGAGGAGTAAATAGGCAGGCTCAATTACATGGTAAACAAACAGTAGTCAGTAAATAAATCAATAAATAAACTTTACAGGATTATGCAGAACATCCCTGATTTTGCCTCATATTTTACCCTGTCCCTCGTAAAATATTTGATTTTCTAGTAAATCACTCTGGATCATACCTCTTAACTCTGCAGAATTTTGAAGAATGTCCAGATTATCGCCTCATATTTTTGGGCTGTTCTTCATAAAACTTGTAGATTTCTGGCAAACCACTAAGGATTCTACTCACTAAATAATGAGACATTTGATCTGGACACAT